>NC_057738.1:22369672-22407977 GCF_004010195.1 Chiloscyllium plagiosum
GCCACACACGCAGGCAACAAGCAACATGAATTCGACTGGGACAACACTACTATCATAGGGCAAGCCAGACAGAGAACAGCCAGGGAATTCCTAGAGGCATGGCATTCATCCACAAACTCCATCAACAAACACATCGACCTGGACCCAATATACCAACCACTACAGTGGACAGCTGAAACTGACAACCGGAAGCGGCAGGGACAGAGCACTATAAACTCCGGAGGAAACATCAAAGAAGCGCTTCGCAGGAGGCTCCCAAGCACTGATGATGTCGCCTAGCCAGGGGACGAAACGTTTGCAACAAAAACTTCCAGCTCGGCGAACAGAACCACAACAACGAGCACCCGAGCTACAAATCTTCGCACAAACTTTGAAAGCTTAGCAACAATCTGCTCACAGACATTTTGTTTGGTTTTCACCAGGCCATTCAGTATCTGACCTCACTGCAGCTTGACTCAAACATGAACTAAAGAACTGAACTCCAGATGTGAAAAAGGGTGATTGCTCTTGACAGCAAGGTCACATTTGACTGAGTGTCACATCAAGGAGGCCTAGCAAACCCTAGAGTTAATGTGGAATCAGGAGAAACACTCTTCACCAGCTTGAGTCATAACTGGTATAAAGGCAGATAGTTGTGCTTATTGAAAGCTAGTCAGCTCAGCTTCAGGACATCTCTGCAGGAGGTCCTCAGGGTATCTTCAGCTGCTTCATCAGTAACCTTTCCTCCTCTAAAGCATTACTGAATGTTCAGTAATGATTCCACAATGTTCAATATCAATTGTGACTCTTTAGATACTTAACAAAACCATGTTCAAATGCAATAAAAACTGGACAATATCTAATCTTGGACTGAAAAATGACAAAGTCAAGATTAGAGTGGTGCTGGAAAAGCACAGCAGGTCAGGCAGCATCCAAGGAGCAGGAAAATCGACATTTCGGACAAAAGCCGTTCATCAGGAATGAGGCAGTGAGCCTCCGGGGTGGAGAGATAAATGGGAGGGCGGTGGGCTGGAGAGAAGGTAGCTAAGAGTGCAATAGGTGGATGGAGGTAGGGATGAAGGTGATAGGTCAGAGAGGAGGGTGGAATGGAGAGGTGGGAAGGAAGATTGGCAGGTAGGACGAGTCCCTTTCAGGACATGGTTGAAGAGCTTCAGGGCAGAGGAGATGACCTGTGGGTTGCAGTGAGAGAGAGACTCACTGACATCTTTGTAGAGAGAGGAGGAGAACTTCTTCAAGGTAGGCATCCTTGCAACAGGATTCACAGTAAGGTTAAAATCAACTAGGCAAAGCCCATTCATGCCTCAAAAGTACCAGGAAATGACCATCTCAAACAAGAGAACATTTATCCATCGCCCTTGGCATTACCATCATCACATACCGCAATATCAACCTCCAGAGAGCTACCATTGACTAGAAACTTAACTGTCGAAAAATGTGGCACTGGAAAAGCACAGCAGGTCAGGCAGCATCTGTGGATAAATAGAATCAACGTTTCGGGTATAAGCCCTTTATCAGGAATGTAGGGGGGTAGGGGGCTGAGAATGTGATAGGTAGATGAAGGTGGGGGGTGATGTTGATAGGTTGGAGGGAGGGCAGAGCGGATAGGTGGGAAGGAAGATGGACAGGTTGGGCAGTTCAAGAAGGTGATGCCGAGTTGGAGGGTTGGATCTGGAATGAGGAGGGGGGAGGGGAGATAAGGAAACCGGTGAAGTCGATGTTGATGCTGTATGGTTGGAGGGTCCCACGGTGGAATTTGAGGCATTCTTCCTCCAGGCATTGGTTGGCTAGAGTTTGGCAGCAAAGGAGGCCGGGGAGTTCCATGTCCTTGGTGGAGTGGGAGGGTTTGTTGAAGTGGTCAGCTGGTGGAGTTGTTTGGTGTATGCATCCAGAGATGTTTCCTGAAATGTTCTGCAAGTTGGCATCCTGTCTCCCCAATGTAGAGGAGACCACATCGAGAGCAATGGATACAGTAGATGAGGTGTTTGGATGTGCAGGAAAATCTCTGCCGGATGTGGAAAGATCCTTTGAGGCCTTGGATAGAGGTGAGAGGGGAGGTGTTTTAACAAGTTTTAACAAGTGAAGGTGTCAGGATTGGAGAGTGGGCTGATGGGGGTGTTTCAGAGAACGTATCTGGGACACACGGACCAAACAACTCTGTAGCCAACCACTTTAACTCCCTCTTCCACTTTGCCAAGTCCCCTGGCCTCCTCCACCGCCAAATCCAAGCCACCTGACGCCTGGAGGAAGAATGTCTCATCTTCCACCTTGGGACTCTCCAAACACAACATCATCAACGTTGATTTCACCAGTTTCCTCATCTCTCCTCTCCCACCTCATCCCAGATCCAACCCTCCAACTCGGCACTGCCCTTTTGAACTCTCCCACCTGTCCACCTTTCTTCCCAACTATCTGCTCCCCCCTCCCCCCTGACCTAGCACCATCAACCCCCACCTTCATCTACCTATCACCTCCCCATCTACCTTCCCCCTACCCCCAGCCCACCCTCCAATTTTTCTCTCAGCCCCTTTCTCCTTCCACATTCCTGAAGAAGGACTTGTGCCTAAAGCGTTGATTCTCCTGCTCCTCGGATGCTGCCTGACTGACTGTGCTTTTCCAACACCAAACTTTTTGACTCTGATCTCCAGCATCTGCAGTCCTCACTTTTTAGAAACTTAACTGGACTAGCCATTATAAGTACTGTGGCTACAAGAGCAGGTCAGAAGTTAGGAATCCTACAGCACGTAACTCACCTCTTGACTCCCCAAAGTCTGTCCACCATCGACAACGCACAGGTCAGGAATGTGTTGGATTATTCCCCACTTGTCTGTTTGAGTATTGCTCCAACGACGCTGAAGAATCTTGACACTATGCAGGATAAAATAGTCCACTTGATTGACTCCATATCCACAAACATTGATTTCTTCCACCACCAATGCACTGTAGCAGCAGTATGTACCATGTACAAGATCCACTTTAGCAAGTCACCAAGGCTGTTTAAGCAGCTACCATTCAAAGCTTTAACCATTACCATTTCAAAAGACATGGGCAGCAGATAGATGGGAACACCACCATCTGCAAGCTTCCCTCAAAGCCACTCACCATCCTGACTCGGAAATATATTG
This sequence comes from Chiloscyllium plagiosum, assembly GCF_004010195.1. Classification (NCBI taxonomy): domain Eukaryota; kingdom Metazoa; phylum Chordata; class Chondrichthyes; order Orectolobiformes; family Hemiscylliidae; genus Chiloscyllium; species Chiloscyllium plagiosum. The sequence goes on from NC_057738.1 coordinate 22,372,795, forward strand.
CCGTTCTTTCACTGTCACTGGGATAACGTTCTGGAACTCCCTCCCTAATAACATTGTGGGTCTACCTACATCAAATAAACTACAGTGGTTTCACTGTCTCAAGGGCAACCAGTGATAGAGAATAAAAAGCTGCCTAGCCAGCCATATCCCATTGATGATTTTCTGTTCAAATCCCCTCTGTATCCGAGCATACTGCCTTCAATCCCATAGCTGACTTTCCTAACGTTCCCACCACAGCGCTTGCCTGATAATCATCCTGGCCTAACCATGGCCCGCCTCCTGACCAACTAGAAAAGACAGTCCAGACTGATGAGCCCCCAAATCCCTGGTGAATCCCTGTGCAGCTCCCTGACTAATATATTGTTACTCCTCAGATTGCTTGTACTCGACATGGAGGACTGACCATGGCCCATGCCCTGGACTAACAGGTCACGTATCCTCCTGACTCTGATCAACCTGATGGTTATGTTGAAGCTCCTGGACTTTGATCGGAAAATGCAGTCCATGTTCAAATGCAACCAGATCTGGACAATATCCAGGCTTGGTCTGACAAGTGAGGAGAAAGTGAGGTCTGCAGATGCTGGAGATCAGAGCTGAAAATGTGTTGCTGGAAAAGCGCAGCAGGTCAGGCAGCATCCAGGGAACAGGAGAATCGACGTTTCGGGCATAAGCCCTTCTTCAGCCCTTCCTGAAGAAGGGCTTATCCCCAAAATGTCGATTCTCCTGTTCCCTGGATGCTGCCTGGCTTGGTCTGACAAGTGGCAAGTAAATTTCGCAACATACAAATGCCAGGCAATGACCATCTTCAATAACAGACAATCTAATCACTGTCCCTTGACATTTAATGGTATTACCACCACTAAATCCCTCACTAACAACATCTTTGGGATTACCATTGACCAGAAACTCAACTGGACTCATCACATAAACACAGTGACAACAAGAGCACGTCAGAAGTTAGGAATACTGCGGCGCATAACTCAGTTCCTGACTCCCCAAGGCCTGTGCACCATCTTCAAGGCACAAGTCAGGTATGTGAAGGAATATTTTGCCCTTGCCTGCATGGATGCAAATCCAACAACATTTAGAAAGCTTGACACTAAGCACGGCAAAGCAGCCCAGTTGACTGGCATCACATCCACAAGCACCCACACCCTCCACCTACAACGCTCACTAGCAGCAATGCATATGATCTAGAATAGAAGAGAAACTTATTGTCACATGTACTTTTAGATGAAAAATGCAGTGAAAAGTTTTAAAAGTTGCTCCACCGCAGTGCATATATCAATGACAGAAGTCATAAATGAAAATAAAATTAAGTAAGATTAAGACAAAGTTCATCACAGTTCAGTTAATGGCTCCTACAAGATGTACTGCAGACATTCACCTTAGACAGCACCTTATAAACCCCTGACCACTACCATCTAGAAGGTCAAAGGTAGCAGTTACATGGGAACATCATCACCAGAATGCTGTGGCATGGTGGCACAGTGGTTAGCACTGCTGCCTCACAGCGCCTGAGACCCAGGTTCAATTCCCGTCTCGGCAACCATCTGTGTGGAGTTTGCACATTCTCCCTGTGTCTGCCTGGGTTTCCTCCAGGTGCTCCGGTTTCCTCCCACAGTCCAAAAATGTGCAGGTTAGTGAATTGGCCATGCTAAATTGCCCATAGTGTTAGGTGAAGGGGTAAATGTAGAGGAATGGGTCTGGGTGGGTTGCTCTTCGTAGGGTCAGTGTGGACTTGTTGGGCCAAAGGGCCTGTTTCCACACTATAAGTAATCTAATCTAATCTAAACTTCCCCTCCAGGCTACTCACCATCCTGACTTGATAATATATTGCAGTTCCTTCATTGTTGCTGGGTCAAAATCCTGGACTTCTCTCCCAAATGGCACTATGGGTCAACCCACAGAATGTTGCCTATAGTGGTTCAATAAGGTAACAGACCACCACCATCTCAAGGGCAACTAGGGATGGGTAATACAATGCTGGCCAGTCAGTGATGTTAACATCCCATGAGTCAATGAAAAAGGAAATGCCTGTGACTGACTGGGGCAGGACCCCTGACTGATAACAGTTCCCTTGACTTGATGGAAGTCTACTCCCCCTAGAATTTGACAATGGCCATTTGGTTGAAGCGCATGCAGTGTGTTTGCATTTAGGCTGCTGGAACATTCTGCTGGTATGACATTGACATATCACAGTACTGGACAGCAACATGTCCATCTCCTTGACTGGTCCCTGCAGCCAAACGTGCTAGGTTGCAGGACTTTGTGTTGCACTGAAAAACATAACATGGGGCAGTAGGTTCAAAGGTGACAACGTACAAAACCACAAGGCGGGGCAAGTATGCACAAAGTAATTGAGCACTAAGAGAGCAAGCTAAGAGCATTGATGCATCATGGTTTAATGTATGAAATGGCTGCCTGCCCCTGCTCACAAAGTAGCCTGTTAGCAACTATATAATGCAAGTGTCAATGCACTCCACAATGCAGCACTGAAGTGGTGAACTGTACTATACATGGATCATAGATGCATCATGATGATGTAATGAGGCTGGTGTGTGCTGATGCATGAAGGATGCAGACAGTCACTTCCCAAGACATGTGCCCTGAGATGTTATGGAATGTTGGCCAACACGGAGACCCAGAGGAGCAAATGGCAAGCTAGAGCTGCCAGATACCTATTTAGATTTTCATGTCAAGGATTGTCGTTTTCTAATTTCTCAACGCTGTGTATAAGAATAGCAAATTACATATGAGTGAGGCAAAAATGGTTTATTATGTGATGTAAATGTATGAACATTGGCCTCTTTCTACCCACCATTGGGATTCTTGTCTCACCATTAAAATGTTGGGTAGAAAGCCTGATTTTTTTTTCTTCTTAATATGAAAATCTAATTTTTTCTCAACATTATTATATTTTACCAAAGTCATTACCTATGTTGTGTTAGGTCTGGGAAGATTCTGCTATAACAAATGAGAGTATTCGTGCCTGTTATGCAATTCAATATGATCAAGGTGGATCTTTCACCTCAATGTTCTTTTTCCATACTATTCCAATAGCCCTTCACTGATAGTTCAAAATCTGTCAACCTCTACCTCAAATATACTCAATTCCTGAACTTCCACAGTCCTCTGGGGCAGACGGTCACAAATATTCACAGGTCTCTGAGTTTAAAGAAAAGTTCTCCTCAACCCAGCTTTAGTTTGAAATTGTATTCTCTGCTTCTAGACTCCTAAACATCTTACTTGCAACACCCTATCAATTCCATTAAGTGTTTTGTAGATCTCAATGAGCTCACCTCTGATTCTTCAAAACTAGGGTGAGTTTTCTCAATCTTTGTTCATCAGTCAGTCCTGCCATCTCAGATACAAGTCTGGTAAATATCAATTACACTCCTTCTAATGCAATATTGTCCATCCTAAGGCAAGGACACCAACACACAAAGCGTCATGTACTGTCTAAAAAGGTTCTGCATAAATGAAGAAAGATTTCACTACTCTTGTACTCAAATTGCTTTATTGCAATAAAGCTAACATTCCATGAGCCTTTGGAAGTCTGTGGTACGTGTACTTATTGGCCTTCAGTGACTTATCATGAGAACACCCAGATCTCTTTATACATATACATTTTCTAAATTTTAAGAATATTAAGAATATTTTTTAAATATTCCGGCATTTGTTTTTATTGAACGAAGTGGTCACCTCACACTTTTTCTACACTATGTATGATCTGCTACATTGTTGTCAACTAAATTAAATCTGCTCAAATCCTCTTGAAGTCACTTTGTCCCTTTCTTCACAGCCCACATTCCCACCTGGCCTGTGTCATCTGCAAAACTGGAAAAATTACATTCAATCCACACATCCAAATCATTGAATATCTGGGTCTTATATACCAATTCTTGCAGTAGCACACTAGTCATAGCCTGTCAATTTGAGAATGACAAGTTTATTCCTACGCTCTGCTTCCTATCCAATCCTTAACCAATGCTAGCATTTTATAGGGTGACTACCGTATCCGCAGAATTGTTTTGCATAGTTTCAGTTGCCCACGGTTTACTGTGACCCGAATATTACACGAAAGATTCCAGAACCGAGGTGGGGGGCTGCTGGGAAGGTAAATTTCCCATTAAAATGAATGGGTTTTCTCCTCCCTGTGGGCTTGCACGGTAGGTCTTGGAACATATTCCCCCACAGATCCAGGGGGGGGAGGAAGAACTACTGTATCTCAAAATCCCATGTGCTATAATTTCACTGATCAACCTGCTTTGCTGGTTCTAACAAAATCTTTCCAAAAATCCAAGTATGCAACGTCCACCAACTCTCCTTCATTAACTCAATCAATAACATCTTTCAAAAACTCCAGCAGCTTCATTAAAGACAATTTCCCAATTATAAATCAACATTGACTATGCTTAATAAGATAATTATTTATTCAAGTGTCAATTCGTCACATCCTTTATAATAGTTTCCAGCATTTTCTCTATTGCTGATATAATGTTAACATAACTGTGACTCATTGTGGTCCCTCCTTAAACTATTTGTTATCTTTCAACTTGTAGGAATCATTCCAGAGTGTGTGGAATTTTGGAAGACGATCACCAATGTTTTTCTTACACCCACAGTTACTTCTATCTTCAAAATAACTGAACATTCCTGCATCAGTAAATTTTCCACATATTCATACTGTTACAATTGAGGGGTTTTTAAATCACTTGTGGGACATGGACATCACTGGCTGCACAGCATTTTTATTGCCTGCTCCTAGTCACCCTTGAGAAGGTGGTGGCGAGTTTCCTCTTGAACCACTGTGGTCCACATGCTGTCGGTTGACCCACAATGTCCTCAGGGAGGAAAATCCATAATTTTGACCCAGTTACAATGAAGAAACTGTGATATGTATCAAGTCTGGATGGTGAGTGGCTTGGAGGGGAAATTGCAGGTGGTGATGTTCCCATTTTTATACTGCAATTCTCCTTCTAGATGGAAATAGTTGGCAGGTTTGGAAGGTGCTGCCTAAAGTTCTTTGGTAACTTACTGCACTGCATCTTGCAGATGGTATACACAGCTGCTGCTGAGCATCAGTGGTGCAAGGAGTGGATGTTTGGGGATGTGGTGCCAATTAAGTGGACTACTTTGTCCTGGATGGTGTCAAGCTTCTTGAGTGTTGTTGCAGGTGCAGCCATCCAGGTAAGTGGGGAGTATTACATCACACTCCTCGCTTGTGCTTTGGAGATAGTGGACAGGCTTTGGGGAGTCAGAAGGTGTGTTGCTTGTTGCAGTATTCCTAGATTCTGACCTGCTCTTGTAGCCACTGTGTTTATGTGACAAATCCAGTTGTGTTTCTGGTCAATGGTAACCCCAAAGGATGCTAATATAGAGGGATTCAGTGATGATAACACCATTGAATGACAAGGGACGGTGATTAGACTGTCTCTTGTTGGAGATAGTCATTGACTGGCAAATGTTACTTGCCACATTTTAGTCCAAGCCTAGACATTGTCCAAATCTTGTAGCATTTGAACATGGACTGCTTCAGCATCTGAGGAGTTGTGAATGGTGCTGAACATTGTGCACTCATCAGAAAGCACTCCCAATCCTGACTTTATTATGGATTGAAAGTTTTTGATGAAGCAGCAGAAGACAATGGGCCGAAGACACCTCCCTGGGGAAGTCCTGCAGAGATGTCCTGGAGCTGAGATGATTGACCTCCGACAACCACAATCATATTCCTATGAGTCCGGTATTGCTGTAACCAGTGGAGAGTTTGCCCCCGATACCCATTGATTCCAGTTTTGCTAGGGCTCCTTGACACCACACTCAGTTGAATGTGGTCTTGATGTCAAGGGCTTGCATTCTCACCTCACCTCTGGAATTCAGCTCTTTTGTCAATGTTTGTACCAAGGCTGTAATGAGGTCAGGAGCTGAGTGGCCCTGGCGGAACCCAAACTGGGCGTCACTGAGGAGGTTGTTGCTGAGCAGGTGCTGCTTGATAGCGCTGTTGCTTACACCTTCCATCATTTTACTGATGATCGATAGTAGACTGATAGGATGGTAAGTGACTGGGTTGGATTTGTTCTGCTTTTGTATACAAGACATACCTGGTCAATTTTCCATATTGCCGGGTAAATGCCAGTGTTGTAACTTTATTGGAACAGCTTGAATAAGGGAGCAGAAAGTTCTGGAGCACAGGTCTTCAATACTATTGCCAGAATGCCGACAGGACACATAGCCTTTGCAATATCTAATGTCTCCAACTGTTTCTTGGTATCATTTGGACTGTTCCTGAACTGTCCAGGTCTGTTCTTGGCAGCATTTTAGTGAGCCGAGTTCATTTTTAATAATTGTCCTGTAAACAAAAGACGCGATCAGGGTTGAAACAGCTCTTTGATGTAATGTTTGTATTGGGACCTTGAAATCCCTTCGAATAATCCGATATTTGGATAGTTGATATTCGGATAACTGAGGTACCTCTGTATTGTCAACAGCTAGTATCCCAGCACTGGACCCTGCAGTACCCCACTCATCACTGCCTGATACTCTGAAAAGGTCCCATTAATTCCAATTCTCTACATCCTATCTGCCAACCAGCTCTCTATCCATGTCAATACATTACCTTTAATTTTCCTTACTGAACTCTTGTGTGGAACCTTGTCCAAAGCCTTTTTGAAAGTCCAGATACACAACATCTACTGATTCACCCTTCTCCACTTTACTAGTCACAGTAACAAAAAATTCCCGAAGATTTGTTGAGCATGATTTCCCTTTAGTGAATCCATGCTGACTAGGACCGATTCTGTCACTGCTTTCCAAATGTTCAGTTATTACATCCTTGATAATTGACTCCAGCATTTTCCCCATCACTGATGTCAGGCTAGCCAGCCCATAATTCCCCATTTTCTCTTTCCTTACTTTTTTAAAGAGTGGGGTTACATTAGCTACCTTGCAATTCATTGGAACTCTTCTAGAGTCTACAGAATGCTAGAAAATTATCACCAATGCGCCCATTATTTCTAGGACCACTTCCTTAAGTCCTCTGGGATGCAGAGTGTCAGGCTCTTGGAACTTATTGGGTTTTAATTCTGTCAATTTCCCCAATATCATTTCCTGACTAATAAGGATTTCTTTCAGTTCTTCCTTCATGGTTCTTCTTGATGCTCCGTCCCCAGCATTTCCTGAAGATTACTTATGTCCTCCTTAGTGAAGACATCCAAAATATTTGTTCTACTAGCCTGCCATCTCTTTGTTGTCCATAATGAATTCACCTGATTCTAACTGCAAGGGATCTACATTTGTCTTCACCAGTCTTTTTCTTTTCACATATTTAAAGAAGTTTTTGCAGTCAGTTTTTTATGTTTTCCATAAGCTTACTTGCATATTCTTTTTTCCCTTTCCAAATTAAACCATTTGTTCCGTTCTACTGAATTTCTAATTTCTCCCAATCCTTGGGTTCACTGCTTTTTCTGGCCAATTTTGGTATACCTGGGTGACCAACAGGCAGAGGAAGAGCAGGAAGTAGTGCAGGGGTCCCCTGCAGTCATCTCTATCCAAAACAGGTATACCAAGGGAGATGACCGCAGGCGACTCCTGCACTACCTTCCTGTTCTTTGTCTGTCTGTTGGTCACCCATTCCCTTTCTTCCTCAGTAATGTTTATCCGCGGTGTGACCAACTTACTGAACGTGCTACCCAAAATTCCCCTCAGCCTCACGGATGCTCCAAAGTGAATCCGGCCACAGCTCCCAAGCTGTCAGACAGGGCCTGCAGCTGGACACACTTCCTGCATGTGAAGGAGTTGGGGACACTTTAAGGGCCCCTGAATTCCCACATTGCACAGGAGGCGTATGATACAGGTCAGGGTTCTCCTGCCATGAGTTAACACTTAGGTTACCGACAGTAGCAAAGTGAAGAGAAAATAAGAGAGAAGGAAGTCTATTCACCTGTCACCAGCCAATCACTTACCTGCTGCCTGTGACTTCACGGTTAAACTTCTTTCTACTTCTCCATCACCCTTATGCCTTCAGCAGCTGCAGTCGTTTACTCCTCCTCTGATTGCCTTACCTCACGGCTGCTCACCCTCCTCACCGAAGCCTGGCATTCACTTAAACCTACATTTACACCTCCATCGAACATTGAGCAAGCATCAGTTATTACCCACATTCCCCATTTCTGACTTTATGATGGATGAAAGGTCATTAATGAAGTACCTGAAGATGGCTGGAGCAGGGAACTCCCATGAGGGACTCATGCTGAGATGTTCTGGGCTGAGGTGATTGACTTCCAGTAACCAAAATCATCTTCCTCTGTGCCATGTCTGAGATGGCCTGACCCTGATTCCTATTTACGACAGTTTGCTCTGATTTCTTTGGTCAAAGGGCAACGGCAGTCACTCTCAACTCACCTCTCATGTTCAGCTCTATGATTCACACTTAAACCATGGGCACAATGAGATCAGGGATAATGGTACTCAGTGAGCAAGGCGACTGCTGAGCAAATGCCATCTAAGAGCATCTTTGATCCACTAATGTCTGGTGAAGTGGCTGTGCGGTTGGCCGTGTACAATAACATCGCTGTTGTGTGAGCTCACTGGCCAGATTTGTATTTTTTTTAACAGTACATTTGCTGGCTTCATTAAATATGCAGTTCTTTGGCACTCTGGTTATGAGAAATGCTGTATAAATACATTTTTTTTACTATTTTCTTAAACGGCATCAAGTTGCTCCTTGAGAGCCGGCCATTTGGCTGCAATATCAGAACAGATTGAGTTTACTCAGGCGACCGTGCAACTAAAAGGAAGATGAGCTATATGACATCTCACCGTTTTTAAGTTGGCAGGAGCTGCCAGTTGCACCTTTCCAAATGGACATGTTGGTGCGTGCAAAGTTCTCGGTGCTTCCTTCTCCAAAACTCCGGGGACCTTTTCCAGCGACCTGCACCACTAGCAGGAACTGTCCGTTTGCTGGAAGCCGCGGTGGTGTTTAATGCCAAGCCCGGTACCTTTGATCCTTTCTCTGGAAGAGACTGGCGCGCGTTCCGGGGCTGGGCTGGGGGCTGGTTCGCCTTCCACTGCAAACCCCTGGGTTCGCTCGATTTCCGCGAATGGGATAGTCTTCGGGGCTGCCAATTTCTGCTCGGAAAAGCCGAGCTGAAGGCGACATGCTGGCGGAAATGGGAGGTGGTGGGGGTGCGAACACTTTAATATAAGGAAGTTCCAAACGGGCTTTCAGAATTGGCTGATGGACCGCTCTAGGTGTGGTATGTGAAATGATGCTATCTGATGCTTTACTGAAATGTATTGCATTTTAATGTGGAGCAAGGTTTTCAATCAATTCGTCGATTTTAATCGTTTTTTTTCATTGTTGAAGAATTTGATTTTTAGCTTAATCGTGACTTAATTCCAAAAAATAAATGCATCTGCATTCAGTACAGTAATTCAATTTGGGTAATGCATCTGCATTCAGTACAGTAATTCAATTTGGGTTGTGATCTTTCGGATATTCGCTGAAGCGAATATTGCTGGCGATTTAATTACGGTAGGTCGAGTCCTGTAAGAACTGATTTTTTTTTCATGTAGAAGGCGTTAAGAACAAACAAGTTAAAAACAAATTCGTAAGCATTTTATATATTCGAAGTTATTTCGAAAGGAGAGAATATTTAAATTGCGAAACGAAATCTGAATATTCAGATCCCGTGTGGAATAAAGTATTTTCCCTCACCATATCAGAGGGCGCATTATTTTTTGTTTTGTTTTTCAATTCATTCGTTTTCTGGCGTTTCTTTCGGACCTTCGTAATTGGCGCATGGAAACAAAACAAAATGAGATTATCAGACATCAATCAGCTTGTATATTTGTTCAGAAAATGTACAAGACGTTAAATAAGTGCCAGATCCATACGGTTTCCTCTCGAAATGATTTCGGATAGTTGGTAGATTTTTCAGGGTTTTTGACTCATTTAAGAATAACAAGTGTTTAGGAAAGGTTTAAAGATGAAAATGTACTTTTATTGCTGGGTATATATTGAACAGACCCCGACTTTCTGCTGACTTCACTCCCGGACATAAGCCAGTCATTAGATCCACTGACCTGGTCTCACGGAACTGGGCACCCAATACCCTTGCTCGCCTGGCACCCACTTTTACCTGACAGAAGTAACTTTCCTCACTAGCCTTGGAATTGATCTTTAAATCACAGAAACCATCACATGCTGGGCGCTCTCCACTCCGGTTGTCATGGTTCCGTCTACACTACTTTCAGAAGTGGATGCTGGTGGCCCGGAAATTCCAGGGGAGAATTAAGATAAGTGACCATCTGTGTGTTCCATCAGGATCGAAAATGAAGTTTGCGATCCCGACGGGGTAAAGCTGGACCATTGCACTTCCCGAGATATCTTGATCAGTGCTGGAAACTCATGGCACGAATTTGTTTCGTTTGCAACTTGTCACGAGACGAACTTTCCAAAGGTGAACCGTAAAACTCCCGCAAATTACGAATTTGCAAGAGTCTGGAGGTATGCTTTGAATGTGTGGTAACAACGTAAAGATTTCAGAAGCATATTGCCGGTGTGTTTTCTGTTTGTGTTTGTTAGGTTTTTTCGGATGCTGCCTGAATTGCTGTGCTCTTCCAGCACCACTGATCCAGTACTTGGAACTCGAGTCGAGATGAAGCTGTTTGAAGTGGGAGTGATATTCTTTCTTCTCTCAAGTAATCTGCATTTGGTCATCTCTCAGCCAAATGGTATTTAACTAATTTCATTTTGATCAGATATTATTGTTTACCAATCGTCTGAAGTGGTTGACAGACACACTTGGGGTTTCAAAAATAAACATAATTGTAACTATATGTGTAATTTACAACGTAGGGAAGATGAAAGTCTTGATTAGGGGTTTACTTGAGTTCGAGAACCATCAAATTGGAAGATCAGCATATAAAATTGAGAAAAACTGAGATTGTAAAACTAGATTGTTCTGAGACAGACCCTACTGCCAGAACATGGCAAGCAGGATTCCAATGAAATTAGCCTGGAGTCTGCAATGAGAACGAAGATAACGTAAATGGAATATTAAAATAGTATGAAACCATAACAGATTATAACAACGGAAACCAAACCACAGCATCACCCAAAAAATGGGCATGCCCAATTAAAGTTGAAAATTTAGCAATTGCTGTTAAAAATGTTCTCCACTCTCCAGGGTGTGATGTGTCAGTACCTTGCCAACAAGCTCGGTTTTGAAGTCAGTGTAGATGTATGAACGTAGCCAACTTGCCAATGAATTCTTTCAAGAGCAGGTGACTGTTTACCAACATGAGAGGTGATTATCAGTGTCAAACAATTGCTCTGAATCTGAAAATTTAGTTTTACAAGTGTGGAATCTCATTCTTCTCAAATCAGTTAACACTGAAGATTTTGAAAAAAGTTAAATAAAGACTTCTGGGAGGAGACTACAGGGCTCCAGTTGGCAAGGAAACCCAGGAGAAATTGCAATGGAGTGTTTGAATGGCGTTTTAACTCTGCCACCTCACCATTTTTCTTCTGGGTTTCCTTTCCAGTGAACAGAAAATAGGGGTGACATTGGGTCTCGTGACATGCCGTCAACTCTTCTCCTTAGCGGGACAGTCCTAGTTTGCAATTTGTGACAGGCTGCCACAGAAGTGTCAAAATGGAATCCAGGCTGGTAAAGACTGGACTCTGTTTAACTATCTCCCCCCTGGGTCCACTTGCTGCTGGGAACTGAAAGAAGTAGGAAAGGGACAGACTGTTTTCTAAAAATGTGAAAATGAAATCTGCTGCTGAGATGAAGGAGTTATGGTTGGAGATTACCAAGGAGATCAGCAGCAAGAATGTGGAATCAACTGATAGTACTTGAATGACGTGAGCAAGTTAGAAAAGGTGATGACAATGACATATTTACCAATTTCTACTGAATAAAAGCCCTAACGCTTTCATACAATTTTCTCAAACCCACTTTGTCACATCAGTCTGCCACATCCGACTACAGCTGCTGAATTTAAATGTGCCCTTGTGATACCAGGGCATACAAGGCTAGGGTCTAAATTAGAGTGGTGCTAGAAAAGCACAGCAGGTCAGGCAGCATCTGAGGAGCAGGAAAATCAATGTTTCGGCCAAAAGCCCTTCATCAGGAGAGTACACAATGAGGGTTTGTTTCTCTGTCATCCTTGCAGGCAGTGAGTTCCAGACTCCCACCACCTTCTGGGTGAGAAAGATTTTCCTACATGCCCTCTGAATTTCCTGATGAAGGGCTTTTGCCCGAAATGTTGTTTTCCTGCACCTCGGATGCTGCCTGACCTGCTGTGCTTTTCCAGCACCATTCTAATCTTGACTGTAATCTCCAGCACCTGCAGTACCCACTTCTGCCTTACAATGCTTGGGGCCAAGTGCTGGAAAATTGGATTGGAATGATGAAGTGCTTGTTTTTGACTGGCACAAAACTCAGTGGGCAGAAGGGCTTTTTATTTTTCTGTGTTGTTGACCTCTACAACTGTATGACTTCAGGACGCTATGACATAGACAGAAGAACGTGTAAAAGCTATTTGGGTTGGGGTGGGATGCATAACTCATTGGGGATGTTCTTACCATGGAGGCAATTATATAATAAACAGCATTGTTCATTAACAGCAGAGTACACAATGAGGGTTTCTTCCTCTATCATTCTTGCAGGCAGCGTGTTCCAGATTCCCACCACCCTCTGGGTGAAAAAGGTTTTCCTACATGCCTGCTGAATTTCTTGCCCTTTACCTTAAATTACATGCCTCCTTTAACATGGATTCCAGAACTGCACACAGTACTCTAGCTGTGGCCTGACCATTGTTTTATACAGTTTAAGTATAACCTCCCCACTCTTAAACTCTATGCCTTGACTAATAAAAGCAATATTCCATTGCCGATAACCACTTTATCTACCCATCCCAATACCTTAAGGGACTGGCGGACACACACTCCACATTCCTTCTGATTCTCAGTGCTTCCCAGGATTCTGCCTTTCATCATGTACGATATTCTCTTGCCTTGTTTGTTCGGCACAAATGAATCATCTCACATTTACCTGGATCGAATTCCATAGGAGAAAGTGAGGACTGCAGATGCTGGAGATCAGAGCTTAAAAATGTGTTGCTGGAAAAGCGCAGCAGGTCAGGCAGCATCCAAGGAGAAGGAGAACTGACGTTTCGGGCATAAGCCCTTCTTCAGGGCGAATTCCATATGCCACTGATCAGCCCCTCTACATTTTCCTGTGATCTGAGGCTATCCTTTTCACTGTTTATGAATCCACCAATTTTTGTATCATCTGTGAACTTACTGATCAACCAGCAAGAGCCCTCACACTGATTCCTGCGGAGTGCTATTCAATATAGGCTTCCAGTCACAATAACATCCCTTGACCATCACCCTCTGTTTCCTGCCATTCAGCCAATTCTGGATCCAATTTGCCAAATTGCCTTAGATTGCCTGGGCTCTTGTCTTTGTTATCAGTCATCCATGGCAGGACTTTATCAAAAATCTTGATGAGGCCAAAATAGACTTTAATGTATTGCCCTCATCTACACCACTTGGCTATCTTTACAAAAACTTCATTCAAATTGATCAAATATGGACCTCCATTTTCTTTTACCATTTTCCTGTGTCATCCATTCCTGGCTGCTGGATAGTAATTGGTCTTTTCGTTTGTTTGATAATGTATGTGACAATGTGATTGGACAGGAATGAAATGATTTAAAAGGTATTGAATGCAGTAGGAAGGAAGGAAGTTCAAGGAGTGTTTTGTTGATTGTCAGTGAAGGAACAAGTGGCTCGGGACAGGGATTTCAATGCCCATCACAGAGAGTAGTTTGGCAGAACTATTATTGACTGAACTGGCCGAGGGCCAAAGGACATAAATACTGGACTGGGGCTCTGGCATGTAGTGCAGATGTAGCCCTCATGCATCGAACTGTCACAGAAGCACCTTTCATGGATTATAGGCAAGAGTGACAACCTTACAGTCTTCTTGGAGACAAGGTCCCAACTCGACACTGCAATATCATTCATCAGATTTAGCACTATCCTGTGCTAAATGGAATAATTTTGGAGAAGACCCAACAGGTCAAAACTGGGCAATCAGCATCTGCATTGTATCCTACCATAGAACATAGGACATTACAGCGCAGTACAGGTCCTTCAGCCGTCGATGTTGTGCCAACTTGTGAAACCAATCCAAAGCATCTAGACTATACTATTCTTTTTTCATCCATATGTCTATCCAAAGACCATTCAAATGCCTTTAAAATTGACAAGTCCACTATTGTTGCAGGAAGTGTGTTCCACACCCCTACTACTATCTGAGTAAAGAAACCATATTCAGTAATCCCATGGCCCAACTTATCCCTCATTCTGCTATCACCATCAAGCTGTGGATCAGTCTTACTTCAGTGAGGAATGCAGAAGCGCATGCCCTGGGTATCAGTAGTCACTCATAAGAGTGAGGTGCCAACCCGGTGAAGCTATAAAACAACACTGTATTCATGACGCACAATGGAAACAGCGCTCATAAGGAACTCAGCGATCCCACAACCAATAGAACAAACCAAAGAACTGCAGTCCTATCACATTGAGTTCTAAATGGTGTTGAATGGTTAAACAACTATGTGGAAGAAATGGCTTCACAATTATTCCATACCCTGATGATGGGAGAGTCCAGCACCAAGGCAAAAGACCAGGCTGAAATATTTGTAACTACCTTCAGCTACAAATGTGAAGCGAACGATGCATCTCAGCCTCCTTCTGAGATTTCCAGCATCAGAGAGTTTGAGTCTCTCAATCTGATATCAAGGTACAACTGAAAGCATTGGATCCTACAATGGCTATGGGCTGTAATAACATCTTGACATATTGAGCCGAATGATCCCCTTAGCCAAGACGTTATAGTACAGCTACCCCTCTGCTACCTAGTCAACGAAGTGGAACTTTGCCTCGGCAAGACCTGTCCACAAAAAAGCTGGACAAATCCAATCAGGCCAATTACTGTCTCTTTAGGGTACTATCCATTATCAACAAAATGATGGAAGGTGTTGTCAACGGTACTATCAAATGGCATTTAACACCTCAACCTTCCATCTGGCACTCAGTGTAGACCTGCCAGTCAGCATCAGCTTGCATGAACATTGTCAAAAGAGCTTGAATTGAGGTGAAAAGCACATTGACATTAAAGACCACTGACAAAATTGAAGTCTATAAATACTGGGGGGAAATGAGCCTCCAGGGCAATATCCTAGGCCCTGAGCATCTTCAACTGCTTCATCAATGCTCTTCCTTCCATCATGAGGAGATAGTTGCTGATGATTGCACAATATTCAACACAAGCATCTCAAGTCTGAGGTTATGTTTATGTTTACTAGGCAGCATTGATCTCCACATTTCTAAATGTTTCAAAGAATTTTGATACTTAGAGTAGACACCTCAAAGCAGTGTAGAAGCACCACCAAAGGTGAATTTGAAAGATCTTCCAAATCTGTTGAAAAGGAAGGCAGTCCAAGAGTTCTCTCCCAAGTGGGCTTGTCCAGCATTGAGTTGACCAACAACTCAACCATCTTTACTGGCTGGGAGATATAATTCAAAGTAACTGTTCTATTTCAAGCTCAGTTGTGGTAAGAGATTCTGTAAAGCATCTCCAAGAGTGTCAAAAATCCTTGGGACCAACTGAAATGCAGAAGGTTCATTTGGGAGGGACTACGCATGTTGAAAGAATTTGCAAGAATAGCTTTGTAGAAACAATTTGTAGGAATAGTGCTGCGATTGAGGTATCAGAGAAAGAACACAAACCTTTCAACAATTCGTTTTGCCAAACACTTCAAGCCCCACTTCCCTGCTTGTGACAGAGGCTGCACAATATGAATTGGACTTACCAAATATCTGAGAATCTATTGCATTTAATTGAAAGCAAGCCCTCAATCCTGTGTGTCGACCTAAGAAGGAAACGCTCAGTACCAAGCTAGTGAAGCAGTTAGTGTCAATAGGCGTTCAGGCTGGTTAAGTGGCAAGTAACATTTTGCTGGAGAAGCATGAAACAATGACCATCTCCAATAAGAAAATATAAACATTTACTCTTTACAGTTGACAGCATTAATATTGCTTAATATTTCGCCATCAACACTTTGGAGGTTACCATTGACCAGAAATTTAACTGGAGCAGCTACATCTGGACAACAAGGACACCTAAGTCAGGCTCCTTCTCATTGACTACAGCTCTGCCTTCAATACCATTGTCCCCTCTACACTGATCTCAAAATCTTGAAACCTTGGTCTCAGCACCATCCTCTACAATTGGCTCCTCAGCTTTCTGACCCACAGTCCGCAATCAGTGAAGATAGACAACTTGCACCTCCTCCACAATAGCACTCAACACAGGAGCCCCCCCAAGGATGCGTCCTCAGGCCCCTACTGTACACCCATGACTGTGTTGCCAAATTCTGAATGAACACCATCTGCAAGTTTGCTGATGACATCACTGTTGTAGGACGGTTATCTAACAATGACGAGCAAGAATACAGAAAGGAGATGGAGGGCTTGATGACGTAGTGCAATGAGAACAACCTCTCTCACAATGTCAGTAAAACTAAAGAAATGATCATTGACTTCAGAAAGAAAGGAAGGGAATATGCCCCCATCTACATCAATGGAGCTAAGGCTGTGAGGCTGGAGAGGGTCAAGTTCCTCAGAGTGACGATAACCGACAACCTGTCCTGGACTTGCCACATAGATGCGACGGTCAAAAAAGCACAACAATCCTTCTTCTTCCTCAGGCAGCTCAAGAAATTTGGCATGTCCATAAGAACCCTCACCAACTTCTACAGATGCACCATAGAAAGAGTACTATCTAGGTGCATAATGGCCTGGTACGGCAACTGCTCTGCCCTGGACTGTAAGATCTGTATGTCCTTGCTTACTATGATCTGCCTGTACTGCTCGTAAACAAAGCTTTTCACTGTACTTAGGTACATGTGACAATAAAACATCAAATCACATGATGTTGTGGCTGCAAGAGCAGGTTAGAAGCTAGGAGATCCATGCTAAGTAACTCATCTCTTCACTCTGCAATGTACATAGTGGGCAAAGAACAAGTCAGGATCATGATGGAATACTTCCCAATTGCCTGAAGGAATCCAGCTCTGACAATGTTCAAGAAGCTGAACACCATTTAGGATAAAGCACCCTCCTTGATCAACATCTATTCACCAGCCTGACTATACAGGTGCTCCACCACCAATGTACAGTGGCAATTAAAAAGGCAAATATATGTGAACTCTATTGCAAATGGATTGTAATGTAAAAAGTGAAAATATTGCCAGGGTAGTTTTATAGAGTTGCTGTGAGGTCACTCTTTGCAGCTTTATTTTCCTCACCTGAGGAAGTATTTTGGAGTTTGGAATTTGCAGATTGTGTTCCTGCCATGGTACATGGAAACCCTGTGAAATCCCTGACATGACAACAGCTGAGATAATTGCCTGATGAACTGAAGATACTGAGGGCAATTCCCTATATCGGAACCCTCAAAGTAAATCAGAAAATGCAGAAGGTTCTGCTGCAGTTAACTCAGAAGTAGTCAGATGATTTAATACCTAGTCTAACTTCTGAGTGACTATTTGACTGACCCTCCAACTACACCTTCCCGAGATCCCTTACACCCCAGGGATCCAAACCACCACTTCGCAAGATCTGGCACTATCGTTTTTTCTACTGGACACAGCAATCCCTCTGCCCTTGAGACCCAAAGACCTGTGTTACCAAATGTGACTACCGGTCGCCCTCCCTGCACCACCATCATGTGACCCAGGAAATTCCTCTGCTCGAACTAACACGCTTTACTCCCACACTCAATATCTGCTGCCCATTCTATCCTCGCATAAGCATTCCATCATTTGGTCCCCTTGCTACCTGTCACACTACCCCCTACCCCTTGGCACGCTACTCACATGGCATTCTGGCAATTGACCCTTCTGGCACCCTAACCTGACACTTACCATATGAACTTAACCCTTCACAGGACCTGTCAAAATGACTACCTGTAATGCTGGGCATTTGAATCATATTATAGGAAGGGTGCCATAGAACTGGAGAGGATGCAGAGGAGATATACCAGGACTTTGCCTGAGTTGTAGACCTTTAGCTATGAAGAGTGATTGGGCAGTCTGGGGTTATTTACCTTGGGGCAGAGAAAACTGAAGGGGCCCGTGATTAAGTTGTATAAAACCATGAGGGACATAGGTATGGTAGGCAGGAAATAACTTGGCTCTTTTGTAGAGGCATCAGTGACAAGAGGCATAAGATTTCAATTAAGGGGCAGGAGATTTAGAGGAGATTTGATTGAAAATTTTCTTTTATCCAGAGGGTGGTGGGAATCTGGAGGTCATTGCTGGTAAGGGTTGGAGAGGAAGAAACCCTCAACAATTAATAAATATTTAGATGGGCACTTGCAGGTCTAAGTCAGGCCATGGGCCAAGTGCTGGAAAATGAGATTAGAGTAGTTACACAGTTGTCTTTGACTATCGCAGACTTGATGGGCCAAAGGACCTTTCTCTATGCTGTAGACTGTATGACTGTAGGACTAATATGGCAACTACTGTCATGAAAAAGGGGATGTGGTTTGCCTTCCCAACTGCCCTACACTACAAGAGATCTTTCACACTTGGAATATTAGAATCCCTACAGTGTGGAAAGAGGCCATTCAGCCCATCGGGTCCGCGCTGACCCTCCAAAGAGCATCCCCTACCATATTCTATAACCTCACATTTACCATGGCTAATCCACTTTACCGTATGGACTGTCCAGGCCCTCCCTAAAGCAGCCATGCTGTTCCTGTCTTGAACCTGGAGCAGGGTCTGTCCCTGATGGGTGTCAGAGAGAGAGAGAGGGAAAGAGAGCGAAAAAAACATCGAGAGAGCTGGGTCCAGCTGGATCACCCAGACTCACCTCTTGTGGTAAAAATCCCAGAGACTGCCTGAAACCCCAGAGGCAGTGCCCAGAGCAGTGACTCCTGGTGGCAATCTGCATGAAATGCGGACTCTTAGGTGGGCTGTCGTTGCTGTTCCTGGAGTGGGACCTCCCTGAGTCATGGAACACCTTTCAAAACCCCGGAGTTGTGTAAGGAAGATGAACACTATCTATGTAATTTGTTTTTATTCTTTTTGCAACTCAAAATGGTGCCTGATTGTGGCAGCAAAATACTTTTCCCTGTATCTTTATAGATATATGTGACAACGAATAGCTCATAAACTAGCTCACACATCCCTGAGCACTGCAGACAATTTCAGTACAGCCAATCCACCAACCTACATATTTTTGGACTGTGAGAGGAAGTGCACATAGATATGGAGTGACCGTGCAAGCTCCACACAGTCACCCAAGGGAGGAATTGAACCCAGCTCCTTCGTGCTATGAGGCAGCAGTGCCGACCACTGAGACATCAAGTCACCCCACACCGGTTTTGAAACGAGCCCTGATCGGAATCTGCTGTCAGAAATGCAGAGCTGTTAGCATGATAAAGTTAAAAATCAAACAACAACATTTTATAGTCCAACAGGTTTATTTGGAAGTACAAGCTTTCGGAGTGCTGCTCCCTCGTCAGGTAGCTAGTGGGGCAGGATTATAGCATGCAACTGATACGATATATTGAACAAACCTAGATTGCTGTTAAGTCTTTAATCACTTATAATGGGTTGCAGGTTCCGATTCATTAATATGTAAATCCCAGACCTTCTTTCAAGTCACATTCTCAAGATAACTTAAGGTTTTGTAAGAAAAGGCGACATCTCAACTCAGACAATGCATTAAAGGTGTAAGGTTAGAGTCTGTCTGTATTCCAACCTTGAGTCAGACTGGTTCTGTTTCCAAAGTAGGAATTTGTAAAATGTTGCATGGACTAACAGCCTGCAAATTGAGTGTGTTTTTTTGAACAAAATAGAATATATCTGCAAATACAAATTCACCCCATAGGAGCAGGGTGGCAATCCTCAGGAAATCTGGCCCACACATTCCTCATCGGGAGCCTGGTAAAGTTCTGCTCCAGTTGTTCATGAGATGAAGGGTTGTATTATAAAGAGAGATTGACTAGTCCTTGTTCCCTAGAGTTTCAAAGAAGGAGAGGTGATCCAATCGAAATCTGTCCATAGGTGTTTGACATGGTAATTTTATTTACAAAAAAAATGAAGAAATGCAGATGCTAGAAATCAGAAACAAAAACAGAAATTGCTGGAAAAGCTCAGCAGGTCTGACAGCATCTGTGGAGAGAAATCAGAATTAATGTTGCCTTTAAGGGTCCCTTAAGGGTCACTGGACCCAAAATGTTAACTTTGCTTTCTCTACACAGATGCTGTCAGAGCTGCTGGATTTTTAAGGCAATTTCAGATTTTGTTTCCAATTTTATTTTTACACTGGCTAGGAAGCCTGGAATTTGGAACAATAGTTAGAGAATTAGAAAGTATTCAGGGTAGAGTTGAGGAAAGATGTCTTCACTCAGTGGGTGTAAATCAAAGGAATTTGTGATCCAGGAGGTTTGTGGTTGCTAAATCAGAGTAGGTTTTCGATACTATGGTATTAAAGAATACGAGATTGGGTAGGGAAGTGAGTTGAGGCAGAGAACAGATAAGCTCCTGTTGAATGATGAAGTGTGCTTGAATGTGCAAACAGTCTGCTCTATTCCCTTTTTGCTATTTTCTAATACACTTGCGGGAAATGACTGGAGGTACATGGGCGTGTCTCCAACCAGTGCTGAAAAGATCCCAAGGCTTTCTCCTTGGATTTGACTGGACTCAACACCCTTCAGATCCTTTGCCCCATTGTTTAATTTAAAATCCTCCTCACTTCCTTTGTTATACAGTCGACAAGAACACTGGCCGCAATATGGTTGAAATGGAAATGGTCCCACTTGTGCAGATGCCAGTTTCCCCAGTGCTGGTGTTGGTGCAGCAACCACCAGAACCCACTTCTTCCACACCAATCTTGAGCCACACATTCACCTTTCTAATCTGATCTGTTCTGTGACTTGGGTAATGCTGCAGAGATAATGACCTTTGAGGTTCTTAATTTGGTGCCTAGTTCCCTTTATTGACTACACAGAAGCTCCTTCTTTTGCCTGTCTATGCCATTGGTGCCTACTGCTGCTATTGAGCATGTTTGTGAACAGGGTGCCAGTTGAGTGGGCTGCTTTGTCCTGGATGGTGTCAAACTTCCTGAGTGTTGGAGCTGCAAGTGGGGAGCATTCCATCACATTCCAGACTTCTGCCATATAGCTGATGGACAGGCACGGAGGAAGTACAGGGCGAGTTACTTGCTGCAGAATTCTAGCTCTGACATGCCCTTGTAGCCACAGTATTTGTATGGCTGGTGCAGTTCAGTTTCATGGTATATTGATCATAAGGGAGTCAGTCCTGGTAATAACGTTTGAATATGAAGAAGCGACAGATTCTGTCGAATTGGAATTAATCATTGCCTGGCACATATAGATAAAGAGTCCTATAGCACAGAGATAGGCCTTTGACCCAAATTGGTCCATGCCGACCAAAATGTCTATCCCCATTTCCCTGCACTTGGCCATACCCTTCTAAACCTTTCCTATCTATGTATTTGTCCAAATGCATTTTAAATGTTGTTAATGTACCCGCCTCAATCACTTCCACTGGTAGCTTATTCCAGAAGGGTACCACCCTCTGTGTAAAAACGTTGCCCCTCAGGTTCCCTTTTATTCTTTTCCCTCTAACCTTAAACTGATGTCCTCTTGTCCTCAATTTCCCACCCCCAGGAAAAAGACTGAGTGCACTTATTTGGTGCAAATGTTACTTAATTCTTGAGGGCCATTTTCCTATTGTGAATTTAACTTTTCATTAAATTAAAATGTAATTCAGATTTAATTTTCTCATTTACTGAATGATCAGCTTTACTCAGTCTCTTATCCAGATCGTTGGCATTAACCTTCCAAGCGCCACATTTCCTAACCTATCAAGAAGGGGAGCTGGGATGACAAACTGTGTCAGTCAAAGGAAGGGTTGTTAACTAAAGGGGGTATGGAGCCATGACGTGAGTTGGCAGGGCTTGCCAGCAGTTGGGGTTTTGAGGCTGCCCACCATCCAGCCCAGTTAGGGTGTCTCACTCTAACCAGAGGTCCTGCTGAGTGGCCTGAGGGTTCTCAGTGAGGTGAGCTGTCCCCAGTGATGGGAATGACCTCCCTAATCAAGCAGACTCATGAGTAGGTGACTGAGGAAGTCAGCAGCAGGAGTGTGATTCCTCTAGCCAGGAGAAGGTGCACTGAAAGGAGAGTAGATCAAGTGGGTGATAGAATAAGCCCCTCGCAATGAGCATGCCATCTGAGCGACACTCCTTGAGTAAACACCCCTTGCAGAACCACATGTCCCACTCTCCAGGTACTCCTCTCATCCCAGTCTAAACAGTCTTGGAATGATAGAGATGTACAACATGGAAACAGACCCATTGATTCAACTTGACCAGATATCCTAAGTTAATCTCGTCCCCTTTGCCAGCATTTGGCCCATATCCCTCTAAACTATTCCTATTCATATACCTATCCAGATGCCTTTTAAGTGTCGTAATTGTGGTAAAAACAATGACTACAGATGCTGGAAACCAGAGTCCAGACCAGAGTGGTGCTGGAAAAGCACAGCAACTCAGCTCAGGAAAGGATGGAGGGCTTTTGCCTGAAAAGTTGGTTTTGCTGCTCCTCAGATGCTGCCTGAACTGCTGTGCTTTTCCAGCACCACCCTGGTCTGGAATGTTGTAATTGTACCAGCCTCCACCACCTCTACTCACACTCATCTTCATCCTATTGCTGTCACCCTCCACCAATGTCAATCTTCCCTCCTGTGCACACAAACCACTTTCTCCCCTTGCAGTAGCAGGGGCCAAGAGGCAGCACCCAAGTGGTTGGCACTCTATTGACAGTTACCCTGCAGACCATATCCCAATGTAAAGGAAGCCTTGATTCAGGAGGCTACAGATATCACAGGGACTCCAAGCATCCTGAGACACCAGTGCTCGCACATGTTGAGAGAGCTGATCCTCTGCAAATAGCTCCAGTGTTTGTGGGGCTGGGGTGGGGGAGGATGGAGTCACAGTTTTTTCCAGCTGAATCTCAACCATCTGCAGTAAGAAGGGCAGGGCAGGTGAGGGGATGACAGCTGAAGCTGATACAGGTAGTGCCAATGCATCAGGGGTGAATGGGAATATGGCATTCAGAACAGTCGTGATCTTATTGAATGACAGAGCGTGCTTGAAGGGGCGAATGGCCAGCCTCTAGTCCAAATTCATATGTTTGGTTGTTGTACCTGATAAGAGGTGGAAGTTGAATAAGCTACTCTGATGGTGCAGTGAAACTGAAAAGGAAGGATGGGTAGCTAAAAGTGAATGCAGTGCCAGCCAATCAGTTGGCAATCACATGTCGGGGGTGGTAGTACTGTCCGCGAGAAAGGCTTTTAATAACAGCTCCTTACCTGGGCATGACTGGAGCTCTGCAGTTTCACTGACAAAAGCCTTTCCAAATCCAGTGAATAAATACCTCCTGTCATGTACTCACCTCTTTGTCACTGGTGAGTCGCTGACAGGTTGTGAAGTAAGACGTACTACAGTTCTTGAAAAATGTCGTGCTGGAAAAACACAGCAGGCCAGGCAGCATCCGAGAAGCAGGAGAATCGACGTTTCGGCCATAAGCCCTTCTCCAGGAAGGGCTTATGCCCGAAACGTCGATTCTCCTGCACCTCGGATACTGCCTGGCCTGCTGTGTTTTTCCAGCACGACATTTTTCAACTCTGGTACTCCAGCATCTGCAGTCCTCACTTTCTCCCATACCACAGTTCTGACTTGTTTTCTTAATTACATCAATCACTTACTTGACAAATGATAGTGTGAGTGTGTGCCTGTGTGTGTAGGGGTGGTGGATACAGGTAACGCTCTGTGCTGCCCATTTTCAACCCAAACCACAAATATGGTGGGGAGATATTGAGATTCATAACCAATGACAACTTTGTGGGATATAACTTGTGGCATGCAGACAAACACACAGAGAAAAAGAAGTTCTCCTTAACTCTCTGCATATAATTTCTGTCTCATGGCTTCAGTCAGCTTCCCCCCCACCCCCCCACTTCCCCACATGCTGTTGACTCTCTGGTACTCCCTTCATTGCTTCCCTCTGCTTGGTTCCTCCTCTGCCCAGCGGCCTCTGCTGGTTTCTGCATCATATGACTCCACTCGACTGTAACCTCAAGAGGCTGCATATTGTCGCTGATCTTATTGCTGGCTACATTATCGGCGTTTGTGCTCCAATCTGTGTCAGCCTAAGGGATGGCCGTCCTGAAATAATAGCGCAAAACTCCGAGTTAACTAACTTCTAAGTTAGGAACTAGGAAGCAACTTCTGAGAAATGGGAATGCAAACAAGCCATTTTTCCGCTAGCTGGTGAAACACTTCTGCATTTTGAGTAGTTATTGGCATGATTCACCCCTCTATGTTGCCTCATTGCCTTTCCTGATGAGTTCCAAGAAACAGTCAATGCAATATGAGGTCAGAAATTGAAGAGATTTATTCTTGTTTGTCTTGCTTGCTCACCCACACAGAGCAATACTTGGAAAAGAATGTTAATTCATAATCTGCCTATGCATAGGGAACTTGACATCTGACCGAATGAATGTGGAATTTAATGATTGGAGAATAGACTATCAATTCTGCTGCTTTTAACCCCTGATGGACAACAAACCCACGTGGGAGCACCGCAGATTAAAATTCATTGCTCAGTGGCTTATCGGGGATTCTTCGATCTGTGTGGTTGAAGTGTCCTGCTGTCCCTTGTACTATTCATAAATGTCAGAGATCCCTAATGCAGGGTATATATTAGGATCATGGAAATAGAGAAAAGAGAAGGAGTAGGTGACTCGGCCGTCAAGCCAACTTCGCCATTTAGTTTGATCAAATCCTTGATCTCCATTCTCTTCCCATACTCATTGAAGCCTTTAGTGTTTAGAAAATCCATATGTCTGTTTCTTAAATATATTCAGTCACTTGGTCTCCACAACCATAGAGAATTCCACAGGTTCACCAACCTCTAAGTGAAGAAGTGGCCTATTGCATATCGTGAGACTCTGACCCTTTGGTCTGGAACCCTGGCCTAGGGAACATCGTTCCCATATCTGGTCCGTTCAACCCTGTGAGACTTTCTTATGTTTTGATGAGATCATCTCTCATGCTTCTAAATTCCAGTGAATACAGACCCAGTCAACTCAATTTTTCTTTAAATAACAATTCTGCCATCCTCGGAACCAGTCTGTTGAACTCTCACTGCATTCTTATGATGGATATGTCTTTTGTTTTAGGTTTCATACAATCCCTACTGTGTGGAAGTAGGCCACTTTGACCATCGAGTCCACACTTACTCTCCAAAGAGCACCCCATCTAGATCCACACCCTTACCCTATTCCATCCCCGTAGCCCTGCATTTCCCATGGCTTACCCACCTAGCCTGTACATCCCTAGACACAATGGGCAATTTAGCATGGCCAATCCACCTAACCTGCGCATCTTTTGACTGTGGGAGGAAATCTGAGCACCCGGCAAAAACCTACGCAGACACAGGAGAATGTGCAAGCTTGACCCAGTCACTGGAGGGCAGAATCAAAGCCAGGGCCCTGGACCTGTGAGGCAGAGTGCTAACCACTGAGCCACCAATATACCCTGAGGAGCCCAAAACTATACACAAGCTCTGTAATAGTGTAAATCTATGCTGAGATGCTCAAGACATCTCTCTGAGTAGCTGGCAATGAGGTGAAGTGTTTCTCTATTTTTGAAAGCACAATCCAGGGCATGATGTTTCTGTTTAGGTGTGCTCATGGCAATGACTTTTCCATAAATGTAAAGCTGAAACCGACCACCAGGATCAAATGGAGAAACGTTTATATTGCACACAAAAGTTTCTTAGCTCAAGTTTGCAGGACAAAATACATACCTCAGCTTTTTTTTTAAAGAATTATGAAATGAAAGCAATGTCTACAGTGAAATCAATGATGCCAGTTGCTTTTAAAAAATTGTATCAGATATTTGCCAGAGCATGTCAGCAACAGCTAAAGTGTTAAGACCATGGTGGATTTAATCCAAATGAATTGGTAGGTTTGGATAACTGCTATGCAGCGGAAGCAGAGCTCTGAAAATTTGTCAATTACAAAGTCCTTGCAAAAAAAACTTTACACATATTAAATTTTAGATAGCCTTGCTTGTTGAAATCAAAACAATTAAAATAAAGTCCTGTGGATCCTGCAGATTGGAAATAAAAATGGGTAGTGCCTGAAAAGCTCAGCGGATGTGGCAGCATTTGTGGTGAGAGGAACAGAATTAATGTTTCAAGTCTAATTTTATTTTATCAGAATTGAAGGGAGCTAGAAAAGTGATGGATTTTATGCTGCAGAATTTTGGTTGGCGGGGGGGAGCGAAAATGGAGAGACAAACAAATGGAACAGGTGGTCAACATATCCTAGAACAAAAGGCAAAGAGAGTGCTTACAGTCAGAAGAAGCGATATGGGTTAAGTTTGGGTGTTAATAATGGAAGTTAAAAGCAGAAAATATATAAGCTGAACTGAGAAAACCCATACAAGCAAAGCACCCAGTAAGGAGGGGCAAGTAAACAAAGTGGAAGAGGGAATAGAGGGAATTCATGGTCTAAAGCTATTGAACTGAATGTTGAGTCCTGAAGGCAGTAAAGTGTCGAAGTGAAAAACGAAGTGCAGTTTCCTTCAAATTAAAGGATATCTTGGCTGTCAGTCAAACAAAATGCACAAATTGTAGCCTTTTTTATTCTAGGTTTCCAACATCTACAGTATTTCCTTTTTATTTAGAAGCAGAACCGTGATTAGCAAATGCTAGCTGAGAAAAATAGGAGCAGTGATTCTGATTTAAACTTAGTGAATTCACTGAATCCAGAATACCGACTAATATCGTTCAGTATCATCAGGGTCTCACTCACTTTATAAAAAAGAACAGGGCATGCAGCCTGACTTTACACAGCAATTCCTCTAATCACGTAATTTGAAGGTCAGCGATAAGTCTTTGAAAAAAATCCCCCAAAGCAGAAATTTCACCCAGCGATCACAAAAGCAATGGTTGTTGCTCAGAGGACATTGTTGTGGACTAAGCCAGACCACTCAAAACATTCTTAAGCAGGCAGTCCAGACCATAACTTTGCTATTTGTTTCGGTAAGTGTACAGTGAAAATTACCCGGATTAAGTTAGTGAGGTTGACTACCAAGTTTAAAACAAGACAAAAATTTTATTCACAAAGTTATACAATGAAACACGAAGAACAGAATAAAGAATCCTTATAGAACTCAGTCCATCCAAACTAGATTTAAGTATGCTGTTCCAAATATATGCAACAGTCCCAATAAGCAAACCCCCTTTAAAACACAGTACAAAAAGGGTCAGGTGCTTACAGGTTAAAGTAAGAAGGGCAGAAGAGAGAGTTTCCACACAGCTCAGTGTTGAACTCCCAACCAATTCAGGACTGAACTAAACTGCTCAACTCAGCTAGAGAGCTGATCACTCCCCTTTCATTATACAGATCACTTCTAAACATGACCACTTTGGCCTGAAGTCTCATCTGTTTACATTAAAACAAAAGGCCTCTCAAAATCCTTTTCACCTCTGTATCAAACCAGTCTGATTGGAGCCCGGCCTAGCTAATTACCCCTCTGATAAAAATCAACGACAGAGTATCCTTGAGCCAAGGAACAGCTTTTAGAAAAGAAAAAGGGACTAGCTTTGTGATAAGATTCAACATTCTGACGACCAAAGCCAGACATTTGTTTTGGGGGGAGGTTATGGACCAGGCCAGACCCCCTCAAAACATTTCAAGAAGGTAGCCCAGACCCTAGATTTTCTTGATGTTTTAAGCAGGTGTAAGGTAGATATTCTAAGAGCTGGTCAAACCACTCAGTTTTCAACAAAACAGAATTTATTTACAGAATACCGAATGAAACATGAAAGAATGAGAACAGAATACAGAATAACTTTACCTATCTGAAAACCTAACCGACTCTATCACAACTTAATAATGCTGTTCCAATTTCCTGCAACATCCCCACAAACACACCCCTTGGCAAAAAGGTAAATTCAAGAGAGATGTCAGAGAGAAAATTAACATGGAGCCTCATTTCACTGTAGCTGTTTCTTTGGGTTCCCAGCTAAAAACTAAATCAAACTAGAAAAATCCTTGAACTGGGAGAACTAACCATTCCCCTTTCATTGTGCAGATGTTTTAAAAAAAAAGCTTAAAAAAGCTTTTTCCCTGAATATTGTCTTAGGCAATAGCTGTTAGGCATAAACCCAGACAAATCAGAAACTCTGCCTTTTACAAGCCCTTTTTAAAAAAAACCAAGGGCAACATAATCTTGTTAAAGGAGCAGTATCGTCACAAGGGGAAGCGATGTTTTCTAGCCCTGGGGATGTAGCTAGAAAAGTGGCATGTGGGTATTGGGCACAAGAGGGAATGGAACTTGACATCCAGGCATCCGCAGTACAGCTAATCCCTTGTGCACAACTCAGTGCAGATGAATTCATTTGCCTTAATGCATAGACCACCATCACTGGTTTACCTGTTGGGTGAGCTAACTCTTTATATTCCAACTGAAGGTGAAATAGTTTCAGCCCATCTGGGAAAAGATTCAGAATTGCTCTTTAATTGATCAGTATTTGATGAACGGAAGGACTCATTTGACAGCAAAGTTGATCTTAGGCCTTGTAAGCCGTCATCCTGCCAAACTGAGTGAAAAGATACATGTGTCAAAAGATCTGGTACGAAAGACAGTATTGTCAGAACAGATGCAGTGGAGAATGAGGAAAATGGAACACAGTTCTTACTTGAAGATGGTCTGGAGGAGGTGTATTCAATGCAGCCAGTGCAGCCAGAGGGCTTATAATGGATGTTGATGGTCCCCAGAAATTGAAATTGAACTGATCTAAATGGGTATGTTGCATCCATCTTCACTAACGCAGGATACACATACACATACCATCTCAGAAATAGCTTTAAATCAGGAAATGAAGGGAAGGGAAGAACTCCAAAAAAATTCCAATCACCAGGGAAGTACTACTTTGTTAATTGCTTGAGCTACAGACTGACAAATCATGAAGTGCTGGCAGATTTATTTCGAGGGATTTCAAAGAAATAATTAGTGAGACCTCTGATGTGTTGGTTTTAACTTTTTAAAATTTTCCTAGACTTGAGGGGCCCCCATTGATTAGAAACAGTGAATGTAGCTTTTTTATTTGAAAAGGGAGAGAGGGAAGTAGAAAGCACGAAACAATGAGCCAGTTTGGCTTAATACCTTCATTGAGACAACGCTAGAAACCATTATTAAAGCCATTATAGCAGGACATTCAGAAAACTTCAAGGAAATCAGGCAAAATCAACATAGTTTGTAAAAGGGAAATCATTTTAATCAATTTATTGGAGTTCTTTGAAAAAGATGTTGATTTTGGGGATTCATAATCACCTAATATAGCCAGTTCAAAATTTGGAGCAACTTTTAGTTTCATTGAGTTTGTTAAGAAGCAGCAGTTTTTGTGATACAGTAGTTCATTAGATGAAGTGTATTTCTGTGAAAATTGAGATGATCCACTGATTCACAGGAGATTCACGGGCTGTTGGGACAGAATGCGTTGGTAAAGTTGTGAAGGCAGCATCCTTCTCTCTAGCCAAGGGTGTTAGGGAACTCTTCTGGGCTTTTCTCTTCCTCTGGTCCTGTTAGATATGGAACCTTTTTCCATTATCGTTTCAGTGCATTGGAAAGAGAAGGTAGAATTCCATACATTTCAAATATCCTTGCCCCCTTGGTCACCCTGTTTATTAGTTTCCTGTTTTCTTACATCAGGTTGTTGGATTTTATCCACCCTTACCCCTTTATTCTGTACTGAAGCTACACTATCATCTTTTGAGGACTTTGGCTTTCTTTAACTGGTTACAGTGTATTTAACTACAACAAAACATGATACATGGACTGAAATAATTCTCCAGTTCTGGCTTCACTACACCTATTTTGTGGATGTTTCTTATTAAATATTTTTCTCCCTTAGTCACAAATTATTTTTGCTTTTATTTTTAACCCCTCTCAGCAGTACACTTCAAATGTTTAAAATTTATTTCCTTTGTGGATTTTCTGTCAGTGTCTCATTTTTTAAATTTGATTCCTTGCGCTTGTGGCCCTAATACCCATTTTGTCAAGTAGGTGAAGATATCTGATTCCCATTCTTCAGTGCATTTTCATTGTACATTCCCTTATGTTAGTTTCTTCAGATGCGACAAACACTTCTGCACACTTACATCAATATTTCAAGATTACGTCATGCATTCTTGATTTTCTGGCAACCTTTATGAAAGATCAAAAGTGGGGTGTGAGGACATGCATATCCTTCCCACTATGTTCCCAGTATTCTGGGTAGTGGCTAAATCATCCAATTCAATTTCTGTAAAAAAGATTCACAGGTAAGAGCACTGTTTGAAATAGCAACTTGTTTCAAGTTGTTTTATAATCCACTTTCAGACATAATTATGTACAGGCTTTGAAGTTTAAAACATTTTTCACTGGGGACACAAGTGATCGCAGCCAGTTCATGGTTCTCCTGTTCTTCATGTCAACAAACACCTGAGTAACTGACTGAAAGATTAGGTGGATCCTAAGATCCATTTAGAAACACAAACTAGTGAGAGAGGACCATGTCTTTTCATGGGTAGTTGGTGTTCATGTAACCTGGTGGCATAAAACAGCAGCTAATGAACTTGAAAGACCCTATACAGACAACAAGCAAAACTAATGTCATTTACAAAATACCATGCATGGACTGTAACAAATACTACGTTGGACAAACAGGCAGAAAACTAGACACCAGGATTCATGAACACCAACCAGCCATGAAAAGACATGATCCTCTCTCACTAGTATCCTTACATACGGATGAGGAAGGACACCACTTCAACTGGGACAACACATCCATCCTTGGACAAGCCAAACAAAGACACGCACAAGAAATCCTAGAAGCATGGCATTCCAACCAGAACTCTTTCAACAAACACTTCAAGTTAGACCCCATCTACCACCCCCTGAGAAAAGGAACCGGAAGTGACTTCACCGTAGGAAATGACATCACCACAGGAGATGACATCACCTACCCAAGGAAATCCAAACATATAAATAGAAAGCAGGAATTATCAACAGTGCTTCGCCAGAGGTCCACTGAAGATGTTACCTAGTAGGGTGACAAAACGTCTGGAAATGAATCTTCCAGCTTAGTGAGCAAACCTACATCCAAAACCTCGACCTGAGCTACAAATCTTCTCAAAACTCGCTACTCCCCTTCTTGAACAAGGGAACAACATTTGCTATCCTCCAGCCTTCTGGCACTATTCCTGCAGGCAATGATGACATAAAGATCAAAGCCAAAGATTCAGCAATCTCCTCCCTGGCTTCCCAGAGAATCCTAGGATAAATCCCATCCAGCTCAGGGGACTTAACTATTTTTATGCTTTCCAAAATTGCTAACACCACCTCCTTATGCACCTCAATCCCATCTAGTCTAGGAGCCTGTATCTCAGTATTCTCCTCGACCACGTTGTCTTTTTCTAGCATGAATAATGATGAAAAGTGTTCATTTAGCACTTCCCCTATCTCCTCTGACTCCAAGCACAACTTCCCAGTACTATACTTGATTGGCCCTAATCCTACTCTAGTCATTCTTTTATTCCAGATACCCCTATAGAAAACTTTAGGGTTTTCTTTGACACTATCGGCCAATGACTTTTCATGTCCTCTCTTGGCTCTCCTTAGTTCTCTCTTTAGGTCTTTCCTGGTTAACCTGAAACTCTTAAGCACCCTAACTGAACCATCACATCTCATCCTAACACAAGCCTTCTTCTTCTTCCTCTTGAAGAGAGATTCAACTTCCTTAGTAAACCTAGGCTCCCACGCTCGACAACTTCTTCCCTCCCTGACCAGTACATACTTATCAAGGTCCTGCAGGAGCTGTTTCTTGAATAAGCTGTACATTTCAATGGTGCCCATCCCCCGCTGTTTCCTGCCCCATCCTTTGCATCCTAAATCTTGCCTCATCACATCGTAATTGCCTTTCCTCCAGCTGTAACTTTTGCCCTGTGATTTATATCTATCCCTTTCCATTACTAAAGTAAACATAACCGAATTGTGGTCACTATCATCAAAGTGCTCACCGACCTCCAAATCTAACACCTGATAGGGTTCATTACCGAGTACCAAATCCACTCCAGCTGTAACTTTTGCCCTGTGATTTATATCTATCCCTTTCCATTACTAAAGTAAACATAACCGAATATCATCAAAGTGCTCACCTACCTCCAAATCTAACACCTGATAGGGTTCATTACCGAGTACCAAATCCAATGTGGCCTCACCCCTTGTTGGCCTGTCTACAAAAACTGACCCGTCCAAAGTACTTGAGATAAAGTATTCCCAGTCAATATTTGGAAAGTTAAAGACCCCATAACAACCACTCTGTCACTCTCACTCCTATCAAGGATCATCTTTGCTATCCTATCTTCTACATCTCTGAACTATTTGGAGGACTACAGGAAACTCCCAACTGGGTGACCTTTCCTGTTTCTAATCTCAGCCCATACTACCTCAATAGAGGAGTCCTGAAATGTCCTTTCTACAACTGTAATATTGTATGACTAACACTGCCACACCATGTTCTCTGTTCTTACTGAAACATCTAAATCCTGGAATCTGCAATAACCATTTCTGTCCCTGCTCTACCCATGACTCTGAAATAGCCACAACAAAGAAATCCCAGGTACCAACCCATGCTGCAAGTTCTCCCACCTTATTCCGGATGCTCCTGGCATTGCTCCTGTCCCCCTGTTGAATTAGTTTATCACCACCCCCCCCCACTGCCAAAGAGCATTAGCAAATTCCACCCCACCCCCAGGAAATTGGTACCCCTCTGGTTCAGGTGTAGACCATCCTGTTTGTAGAGGTCCCACCTACCCCAGAAACAGCCCCAATTATTCAGGAATGCAAAACCCTCCCTCCTGCACCATCCCTGTAGCCACATGTTCAACTCCTCCCTCTCCCTATTCCTCGCTTCACTAGTATGTGACATGGGCAACAAACCAGCGAAAGAAACTGTTTGTTCTAGTTCTAAGCTTCCACCCTAGCTCCCTGAATTTCTGCTTTAAATCCCGATCTCTCTTCCTATCTATGTTAGTGCCTACATGGACCATGACTTGGAGCTGCTCCCCCTCCCCCTCAAGGATCCCAAAAACATGATCAGAGATATTATGAACCCTGGCACCTGGGGGGCAACACACCAACC
This sequence comes from Chiloscyllium plagiosum, assembly GCF_004010195.1. Taxonomy (NCBI): domain Eukaryota; kingdom Metazoa; phylum Chordata; class Chondrichthyes; order Orectolobiformes; family Hemiscylliidae; genus Chiloscyllium; species Chiloscyllium plagiosum. The sequence continues at coordinate 22,406,175 of NC_057738.1, forward strand.
GTGAGTGTTTCCCACAGAAACTCCTATCTGTCCCCCTAACTATGGAGTCCCCAGTGACTAATGCACTGCTCCTCTCCCCACTTCCCTTCTGAGCAACAGGGACAGACTGTGTCAGAGATCTGTGCCCCATTGCCTACCCCTGGTAAGTCGTCCCCCCCAACAGTATCCAAAGCGGTATACTTGTTGTTAAGGTGAACAGCTACAGGGGATCCCCGCACTGCATGCCAGTTTCCTTTTATTTTGGTTAGAGGAGAAGGACAGCTGGGAGACACTACCTACTCATCTACCTTCTTCTTTTACCTGAGGTGTGACTACCTCCTTGTAACTCTTCCTAATACCTCCCTCTGCCTCCCGAATGATCCAAAGTTCATCCAGCTTCAGCTCCAGTTCCTAACAGGGTTTTTGAGGAGCTGGAGTTGGGTGCACTTCCCACAGATGCAGTCAGCAGGGACACTAATGGTGACTCTTATCTTCCAAATTCTGTAGGAGGAACTTTCAACTCCATTCCCACTATTCTAAATTCCCAACAAGACTACTGAAAAACAAAAAAAAACAAGGAAACCATGCACCTTACCAATCTGACGCACAGAACCTTTTGTTTTGGTTAGAGGAGGAGGGTGGCTGGGAGACACTACCCGAGTAGTGTTTCAGGTAAAGCAACCACCCAAATGTAAAGCCTCACTTACCCAGCAGTCCCGTGTCTGCTCCTGCTCAGAGTGCACTCCGCCTATACACAAGGTAAACCTTTATACTTTTTAAAATGTTACCTTTCTGTCGTGTCTCTGATCCTCGCTGTTGCTCCTCCCAGTCCAATTGCTGCCGATAAAAGTGAAGAATGCTGAACTCCTGAAGTAAGTTTTTATATCTTCTAAAATTTATTTAAAGCAGGTGTCAATCTTGACTTTATTAATCAGAAAAGAACAAAAAAGGAATGGCAGGTAGTCAATATTCCTCTCCTTTGGGTACTGAAGAGTTAACATAGAACAATGCAGTGCAGAACAGGCCCTTCGGCCCTCGATGTTGCGCCAACCTGTGAACTATTCTCAGCTCGTCCCCCTACACTATCCCATTATCATCCATGTGCTTATCTAAGGATTGTTTAAATCTCCCTAATGTGGCTGAGTTGACTACATTGTCAGCCAGGGCATTCCACGCCCTTACCACTCTCTGTGTAAAAAAACCTGCCTCTGACACCTGTCTTAAATCTATCACCCCTCAATTTGTAGTTATGCCCTCTCGTACAAACTGACGTCATCATCCTAGGAAAAAGACTTTCACTGTGTACCCTATTTAATCCTCTGATCATCTTGTATGTCTCTATCAAATCCCCTCTTAGTCTTTTTCTTTCCAATGAGAACTGACCCAAGTCTCTCAGCCTTTCCTCGTAAGAGCTTCCCTCCAGACCAGGCAACATCCTGGTAAATCTCCTCTGCACCTTTTCCAATGCTTCCACATCCTTCCCAAAATATGGCGACAAGAACCGTACACAATATTCCAAGTGTGGCTGCAATAGTGGTTTGTACAGTTGCAGCATGATATTGCAGCTCCGGAACTCAATCCCTATACAAATGAAACCTAACACACCGTATGCCTTCTTAACCGCACTATCCACCTGGGTGGCAACTTTCAGGGATCTATGTACATGGACTCCAAGATCCCTCTGCACATCCACACTACCAAGAATCTTTCCATTGACCCAGTACTCTGCCTTCCTGCTATTCTTCCCAAAGTACATCACCTCACATTTAGCTGCATTGAACTCCATTTGCCACCTCTCAGCCCAATTCTGCAGTTTAGCCAAGT
>NC_057738.1:22408249-22428158 GCF_004010195.1 Chiloscyllium plagiosum
CTCATCTGAACCATCTTGCCTCATCAACACATAAGCCTCCTTCTTCTGTTTAACAAGAGATGCAATTTCTGTAGTAAACCATGGTTCCCTTACCTTATCACTTCCTCCCTGCCTGACAGGGACATACCTATCAAGGACACACAATATCTGTTCCTTAAACCAGCTCTACGTTTCCATTGTCTACATATCCTGCATTTTGCTACCCCACTCTATGCTTCCTAATTCTTGCCTAATCGCATTATAATTGCCCTTGCCCCATCGATAACTCTTGATCTGTGGCATATACCTATCCTTTCCATCGCTAAACTAAATGTAATTGAATTATAGTCACTCTCTCCAAAGTGCTCACTTACAACTAAATCAAACACCTGGCCTGGTTCATTACCAAGCACCAGATCCAGTGTGGCCTCTCCTCTTGTCGGCCCTTCGACATACTGTGTCAGGAAACCCTCCTGTTCACGTTGGACAAAAACTGATCCATCCGACGTTCTAGAGTTATAGCATTTCCAGTCAATTCTGGGGAAGTTAAAGTCCTCCATAATGACCACTCTGTTTCTTTCACTCCTACCCAGAATAATTTTGCCAATCCTCTCTTTCACCTCCCTGGAACTCTGCAGAGGCCTATAAGAACTCCAAGCAGTGTGACCTCTCCTCTCCTGTTTCTAACCTCAGCCCACACTACCTCAGTAGACGAGTACTGGTCAAAAGTTCTTTCAGCCACCGTTATACTATTTTTGACTAACAAGGCCACACCTCCCCCTTTTTTACCATCTTGCCTGTTCTTAATGAAAGATCCAAACCCTGTTAAGGAGTCTAAAATTCTCTGGTATTTCTGACAGTGATTACTAAAGTCCTTAACAAGTTTTTTTTTTTCAGATTTTAAGAGATCAATTTAAAGTTTGAGTGAATTTCACAATGCAAAGGTTTGAGCCACACAGCCAATTTGTAGACAGGTGTAGAGACCAAAGGTACAGAATTTCACCAAAGCTAACTTAGCTGAAAATGGAGTTAGCCAATTTTCTTCAGAAAAGCCCTTCTAGACAAATTCAGAGAATATATCGTTGATTATCTACTAGAAGGAGGATGCATGATTGAAACAACTGTATGATTACAGCTGTCAACAGGTCCACTGGAATGTTCAAACCTTGTTTAATTTCTGGTTATCTCTCCAACCAAGACGATGTCCAGTATTTTGTGAAATCAGCAAGCTATGATTGGGCTAAAATTTGTCAGAAATAGTTGAATGACCCAGAGAAAGCCAAAGGGGGGCACAGTGTCTCAATGGTTAACATTGCTGCCTCACAGCACCAGAGACATGGGTTCGATTCCAGCCTCGGGCAACTGTCTGCGTAGAGTTTGCACATTCTCCCCTTGTCTGCGTGGGTTTCCACCGGGTGCGCCAGTATCCTCCCACAATCCAAAGATGTGCAGGTGAGGTGAATTGGCTATGCTAAATTGCCCATTTTGTTCAGGGATGTGTAGGTTAGATGCATTAGTCAGGGGTAGATGGAGGATAAAAGGATAGGGGAATGGGTCAGGGTGAGTTACTCTTCCGAGGGGTGGTGTGGACTTGTTGGGCCAAAGGGCCTGTTTCGACACTGTAAGGATTCTATGCAATGCACAGCCTAATTCTCTGCTGCGGTATGTGAAGAAGAAACACACAATGAACAATGCCAGAAAAGCTTCCAAAGATTCTTCCATGGAATGTAAAGATATCAACAAAGTCCAAGAGATAATTGCGACATTGCAGCTTGCAAGTTCCAGTCAAACAATACATACACACCTCACGAGCACCATTAGAAAAGCTTATGCTTTTACCTCTGTCCAAATGAAATATTTCAAAAGGAATGACCAACACCCACTATATACCTATACTGGGGCAAATAGAAATATCATTCCTTCATGCACCTTGCCTGAGATGTATTCAGGGAACTGGCATAACATGGCGTAGTCCACAGAAGGTAAGCTTAATGTTTACAAAGGGTCTGACATCACATGCATTGCCATTAACCACTTTAAATGCCAACACAGATCCTCAGGATGGATAGCTCAAGCATTTTACATTCTTGAAAAAGATTGACCTACTATCAAGCCAATTATATGCACAAACCTACAAACTTTTATGATCCATGGCTAAGCATAGCACGTTCAGCGAGCTATGTCTGATGACATCCAGCTGCAATGCCTCAAAGAGATCATTATTAATGGGTTGTTTGAACACATTGAAGTGATCTCTGAGAGAGCCTGTTCACTTTAGTCATCAGAAATTAGCTGCAACCCTCCAAGAATATCATCTTCAGCAGCGAACTGGTCATAATTCTGCAAGGTCTACATTAAGACACGCTCGATCATTTACACACAGGCCATATAGGCACAGAAAAAAAGCAAGTGATTAGTGTGTGAATCATGTACCATGTGCCAATGAGGCTAGGAAGATAGTACAGTAAATGTGTGGCTAAGGCATTGCTGTGAGAGGAAGGGCTTTGGGTATGTGGATCATTGGGATTGGCAGGTGGGATCTGTACAAGGAAGATAGCTGCAGTACTAATATCCTAGCAGACAGGTTTACCAGTGTCACTTGTGAGGGTATAATCCAGTTTGGCAGGGGGCAGGAATCAGTGCAGCAAGTGAAATGACTGAGGAGTTAGAGGCTAAGGCCACTGAGGCCAAGAGGAAGAACCAACAGGGAGAGCTTATTGAATATGGTGGGACTCGCGGTCTGAAGTGTATTTATTTTAACATGAGGAGTATGAGACGTAAGGCAGATGAACTAAGAGCTTGGATTAATACATATGACCAAGGTTTTGTAGTTATTATAGAGACCTGGCTGAGAGAGGGGCATATCTGTTCCTTTGTCACCCATGGCTGTTGAGAGGCCTGGAGTAAAATCAATCAAAGTGATTGCACCTTTCCAATTCTTGAGTCCTACCCATGCAGTTTAATGTTTCAGGTGAGGCGATGTAAACAACGTGAGGTCACTACGAGACTGATTAAGGAGAATGTTATAGCTGTACTGAGGGAGTATACCTTGGAGGGCTCATCTAGTGAGGCTGCATGGGTCAGACTCAGAAATAGGCAGGATGCAATCACTTTGATGAGATTATACTCCAGGCTTCTCAACAGCCAGTGGTAGACAAAGGAACAGATTCACAGACAGATTATGCAAAAAATCACAACACCAAGGTTGTTATAGTACGAGATTTTAATTTCCCAGATTAACTGGCATTCTCTTAACATAAGGGAATTAGATGGAGGTTTAGTGGGGGTGGGGGGTCCTTGATAGGTGTGTTTGGTACAGGCCATGCTAGACTTGGTTTTAGGAAATGACCCTGGCCAGTTGATCGAAGTTTCAAGAGGGGAGCATTTTGGGAACAGTAATCAGTATTCTGTAAGTTTAAAGTTATTTATGGTTGAGGATATGAATTAAGAGATAAGGAGAAGGTGAAAGTACTAAGTTGGGGGAAAACCAACTATGACAATATTTGGCAAAAACTAGAGCATGTAGGTTGGAGACGGTTGTTTGAGGGTAAATCCATGTCTGTCCTGTGGGAATCTTTAAAAGGCCAAATGATTAGAGTTCAGGACCAGCATGTTCCTAAAAAAAATGAAGGGTAGCAATGGCAAGATCCAGCAACCTTTCATGTTTTAAAAAATAATAAACTTAGTGGAAATGAAAAAAGAGGCATTTGTAAGATTGAAACTGAAGGCAGAGCTCTCAAAGAATGTAAAGAAAGTAGGAAAGGAGTTAGGAGGGTTAAAAGGGGCCATGAAATCATCTTGGAAAATAGGATTAAGGAAAATCCAAAGGCACTTTATACATATATCAGGAGGAAGAGGGCAACTAGGGAAAGGGTAGGTCCACTCAAGGACAAAGGAGGAAATCATGCTTGCAGCCAAAGGAAGTGCGTGAGGTCCTTAAAGAATACTTTGCATCAGTATTCACACAGGAGAAGGTCACGGTGGATGGTAAGTCTCTAAATGCGTATATTGACATTGCAGGACATGTTGATATAAAAAAAATTTAGATGTGTTGAAAAGCATTAAAGGAGACAAGCCTCCAGGCCCTGATGAGATCTATCCCAGAAGATTGAGGTGGGGAATTGCTGGGGTTATGTAAGAAATCTTTGTATCCGCTTGAAGCACAGGGGATGTCCCAGAGGATTGAAAAATAGACAATGTTGTTCCTTTATTTCAGAATGGCATCACAAATAATCCAGGAAATTACAGGCCAGTAAACCTTACATCAGTAGAAGGAAATTATTGGAAAGATTCTTAGGGAAAGGATTTACTCACATTTGGAAAAATATGGACTCATTAACGATAGGCAGCATGATTTTGTCCAGCCATATATCACAAACATGATTGGTCTTTCTGAGGAAGTGACAAAGATGATTGATAAGGGCAGGGCAGTGGATGTTGTCTATTTAATCTTTAGCAAGATCGCTCACAGGAGGCTGATAAAGAAGGTGAAGCCACATGGGATCATGGTTTGGAGACACCGGTATTGGACTGGGGTGTACAAAGTTAAAAATCACACAACACCAGGTTATAGTGACAACCACCTGATGAAGGAGCAGCGCTCCGAAAGCTAGTGTTTCCAAATAAACATGTCAGACTATAACCTGGTGTTGTGTGATTTTTCACATGGGATCTGCAGTGAGCTAGTAAATGGATACAGCACTGGTTTGGTCATAGAAGACAGTGGGTAAAGATGGAAGCTCTGACTGGAGCTCTGTGACTAGCAATTTTCTGCATGGATCAGCACTGGGACCCCTGTTATTTGTAACACTTGGAGGAGAATGTAGATGATCTGCTTAATAAGTTTCAGATGTCACAAAGCTTGAGGGAGCTGCAGATAGGAAGATTCCCAGAGTATACAGTAGGATATAGATAGACTGGAGATTTGGGTGAAGAAATAGTATTTGGAATTTAATCCAGACATATGCAAAGTGATGTATTTTGGAAGGTGTAATGAAAAAGGGAAGTATATAGTAAATGGCAGAATACTTAGAAGCATTAATATACAGAGGGATGTCGGCATACAGGTCCGGTTCCCTGAAAGTAGCAACTCACATGGATAAAGTGGTCAAGAAGGTGTATGGCATGCTTGCCTTCATCGGTCAGAGCATAGAAAATTAAAATTGGTCAGTCATTTTGCAGCTGTATACATTTTTAGTTCAGTCATATTTGGAATATTGCATACACTGCTGGACATCACACCACCAGAAGGATGTGGAGGCTCTGGAGAGGATACAGAAAGGGTTTACCAGGATGTTATCTGATTTGAAGGGTTTTAACCATACGGAGAGATTGGTAAAACGTGATTTAGTGTCACTTGAATGTCAGAGGCTGAGGGGTGATCTGATGGAAGTTTATAAAATTATGTGTGGCGTGGATAGAATGATAGTTGGAGTATTTTTCCCAGGGTTGTTTAAGTTAACAGGGGTAAGGTTAAAGGAGATGTGAGAGGCAAGTGTTTTACACAGACATTGGTAAGTGCCCGGAACATGCTTCCAGAGGAGATGGTAGAAGCAAGCAAATAGCAATGTTTCAGAGGCAACTTGGCAGATATATGTATAGGCAGGGAGTAGATGGATACAGACCGTACAGACAGTTTTGAGTTTAGAAAGGAATCATGTGCAGTATCGGTGCAGTATTGCTGGGTCAAAGGGCCTGTTCTTTGTTCTTTGTTTGGAAGTGGGGACCAATTGTATCATTTCAAAGTATGTCGATGATATAAATCTTCGTGTGTCTGTGAGTTATGCAGAAGATGTAAAAAGAGTTTGAAGATTTAGTCAGGCTACGTGAGTGAGCAAAAGAATAGCAGATGAAACATCGTGTAGAGAAGTGTGAGATTATCCACTTTGGCAAGAGGAACAGTGGTGCAGATCATTTTTTGAGTGGTGAGAAATTGTAAAGTGATAGTATCTCAAAGGACCTCAATATACTTGTTCATAAGTCACTAACAACAGTGTACAAGTACAGCAAACAATTCAGAAGGCAAGCTGTAAATAGAGAAGCTGATTGCTTATTCTAAAGGCGTATCCAGATTGATACTTGAGTATCCAAGAGAGTATCGCATTAAGATGAGGCTGTCCTTTAGAAGAAATGTTTAATTAAGGCGGGGTCTGCCCTTTCAGGTGCATGTAAAATATTCAACAGCATAATTCAAAAAGGAGGTAAGAGTGTTCTGCTGGTGTCTTGGAGATTACCAGGTCAATTGTATATCACTGTTTGTGTGATATTGCTATGTCCAAATTGCCTTCATTACAATAGAACATTACTTTTTTTTGTTTTAAAGAGCTTTGGAGCTTTGGGAGATCAAGAGGTCATGAAAGATGCTCAAGAAATCAAAGTTCTTTCCTTATTTTCCAAATGGTGCCTCTAATTGTCAGCACGGTGGCTCAGTGGTTAGCACTGTTGCCTCACAGCAGCAGGGACCCAGGTCCAATTCCAGCCTAGGGCAGCTGTCTGTGTGGAGTTTACACATTCTCCCTGTGTCTGCATGGGTTTACTCTGGATGCTCTGGTTTCCTCCCACAATCCAAAGATTTGCAGGTCAGATGAATTGGCCACACTAAACTACCCATACCGTTAGGTGCATTAGTCAGAGGAAAATGGGTCTGGGTGGATTACTCTTCGGGGGGTCAGTGTGGACTTGTTGTGCCGAAGGGCCTGTTTCCACACTGTCAGGAATCTAATCAAATTCTTTCATGTCCACCTTAGGCGGTTGTGGCTTCCGTGTAGTTTCATAATATTGCCAACCAATTGTTAACATTGCAATTGTCAATGTTCATTTGCTATCAGATCTGGGTAATGAGTGTTGATGAATGAATAAATCACATTAATAACCAAAATATTTGTCAAACTCAGAATGATATTCAGATATACAGACTTTGTTTGTTGATTCAGATTTTGTCTTTGCTCCTACAGAACAGTATGCGGATATTGTCTTTCTCATCGATGGATCAGGTTATATGACACAAGTAGAATTTGCTCAGTTACGATTATTTCTTATCAAAATGCTGAACAAACTGGACATTGGTGTTGACAGATACCAGATTGGACTGGCTCAGTACAGTGAACAAGTGAAAACTGAGTTCTTACTCAATACATTTCAAGATAAGGTTGGGTTGATTTCTTACCTAAGAAAGAATTTCCGATTTAAAGGTGGATCAGCATTGAACACAGGGGGTGCAATGGAGTACCTACACACAAACTTCTTCACAGCAGCAGCAGGAAGTCGAAAGCAGGAAGGAGTTCCACAAATTGCAATAGTAATTACTTCAAGGAGATCGCAGGATGATGTCACAAGGGCAGCTGCAGCTTTGAAAAGTGATGGCATCAAAATTCTCCCCATTGGTGTAAGGAATTCTGATCAGAACGAGCTGAACACCATAGCATTTTCGCCAAGTAACATTCACCGTATCACCTCTCAAATCAATCCCATTGACCTGGCAAAAGATATAACGAAGGAAGTGACTGATATACTCAATCCTGTACAACAGCCTCCCACGGATGTCCCAGATATGCCAAGTGACCCAGGAAGTAAGTTAAGCTCTTTCTACTTTAAATTTCTTTACATCTAAAGTTATCAAATATAATTCACCGTGTTATGGGAGGTCTCATTGCTACATAGCTGTCCCATTGCTGCCTCCTGTCTTTGGTCACTCAGCATATCCCTGTTCATAGCGTGCTGCCTTTCCATGCCAGTTGGAAATGAAATGTAGAGCTGGATTTTACGAGATACCCTGGTCCCTACACCTGAGATCAGGAGTGTGCTGATCAGTGACACTGCAGGCTGCCCTGCAGCAATTTAACAGTGGGAGCAGAGGTGATTATTGCAAGGCAAGGCTTTCACCTTATCTCAGTATGATGCCTCACAACAGAGTTATTTCATTGGAGGGCCAGCTCCTTTGCAGTCCCAGCAACACCAGGTTCAAGCCAGTACTGGGACTGCCAGTAATCCCTGATCAGGAGGAAGTTATGGAGACTCCAAGCTTCATCAAGCTGCATCAAGGCCAGTATGTCCAAGTGAGAGACTTGGGGAGTAGTGTTTAAGAAGCCGGGTATGTTAAACAAGGAAGGACCTTTTCTCTGATGCCAAGTGGCCCTGTTAAAGCAGGTGGCATCTTACTGGGCATACAGCTTGAGTAAAAGAACAACATGAGTGGAATAAGGCACTTAAGTGACCATTGTGGGGTCACTCCACTGTCTCCACACCCCTTCACAAAATTGAAGGCAGGTTGGTGAGGATTCATAGGTCCTGGCACGTCATATACTATATTTTACAAACTTCCCAGCTCACAAAACAGCCACCAGAGGAGTGTGAAATCCAACCTGTACTCTTTGGTTGAGGAACATTTGACTCTCACTGAAATATTCTTTCTCCTCAAATTTCCCCAATATTCTTATTTAAAAAAGAAACAAAATATACAATGTAAATACACAATTTATTTCAACATACCTGAGACTGATGGCTTGGTTGGTTGAGAATCTTTCATTTTGGGGGCTCTAAGATAATGTGGCCTGGGTGATGTACCAACACAAATTGAACGGCTTTGGTTTTATCCAAGCAACAGTTCAATTCTCTACCATTTTCCATTTTGTGTGATTCCTAATTAAAGTTGATGAAATATCCTTTTTGACTTTAAGTTACTTTGAGATTCACCTGAGGGCATGGTGACCCTCAGGTTAAACTACCACGAGTTGTCTCTCTGTAATAGTTGAGCAGCCCAGTGGCCTGATGAGATTATGGCAACTTTACTGGATGTATGTTTGCTCGCTGTACTGGAAGCTGAAAATGAACCTTCCAGAACCTCAACCTGAGCTACAAATCTTCTCACCACTCGTTAATAGCAACTTTAACTTTACCTTTCACTTTGAAATTATTGAGACCCTGAACGGTGTAAGAGCATTGGTTCATTTTATGAAATAAACTTTATGGATTAAAGCAAAGCCTATCCCACACCAAATAAATCAAAAATTGAAGTACAACGCAATTCTGAATGAACAATTGCCCCAAAACACAAAATAACTGTTTCTGCAAATGGACCAAGAGGAGAACTTGAGCTCCTAAACTACAAGTACCAGGAATTAATCTATTACTGCTGCAAGGGGCACAGATTGTAGAATCTTCAGTGGTAAATAACAAAAGGTCCCACAGTCACTCAGTGAATAATATTCCTTACGTTGCTGTGGTTCAGTTTGGAGTTGTGTACCAACTAGACAACTATGGAGGAAAGGAGATGGTTACAGCCAGGAAACTGGAAACTGTTGACATATTACAGATGTAGATGGGGAAAAATAAATGTTGAGTGAGGAAGAGATCAGCTCAGAGGAACAAGAATATGGTGATGCAACGGGGCTATATGTTCACAGAATCACCGAATAGTTCTGATGCAGAAGGACACTGTTTAATCCATTGTGTCTGTACTGGGTTTCTGAATGAGCGTTGCTGCTTAGGAGCATTTTCCTGCCTCTTTCTTACTACCCTAAATACAGGTCTTAATTTGGAGATGCCGGTGTTGGACTGGAGTGTACAAAGTTAAAAATCACGCAACACCAGGTTATAATCCAACAAGTTTAATTGGAAGCACACTAGCTTTCGGAGCGCCACTCCTTCATCAGGTGAAGGAGCGTTGCTCTGAAAGCCAGTGTGCTTCCAATTAAACCTGTTGGACTATAACCTGGTGTTGTGTGATTTTTCACTAAATACAGGTCGTTCTTCTTTAATGCGATATTTGCATCCTTGTGCAACCCCATATTACAGAAAAGTCATGCTTTAGAAGCAACACTTATAGTGTTGATAATGTAATCGCCAACACATGTTTTAAAAAATTGTGCTTCAGAAACAGTGTTCCCAATTTGTCAAGCACGTTACATCCAATTCATGTTAATGAAACAGCAGAACAACCTGTATTCTTTCTATTTAAATAACCATCTAATGCCCTTTTGAATGCCTCAATTGAACTTGTTTGTGAATGATGGGAAGGAGTTGGAAGCAGGCTTTGTGGATGGAAGCAGTACAGGGAAGATCTCTGGAGAAGATGGGATGTGCATCAATGATGAAAAGTGTGGCCTGATGTTCAAGTTGGGTTTATCTGGAATTTACTCTCGTTCAGGTCTTCAAACAATAGTGTCACCTTCGTCAACAAGCATAAGGGAAATTCAGTTTCAGACGATGAAGAGCCAAGTGCTACAAGTTGTGAGGTGGCTAGTTTAGACTGTGTGTATGGCAAAGAGAAATCGAGACAGCTGAGGGATATCCCATCCAGACACACCCCCCCCCCCCACTACACCCCCACCAAATTCCTGTAACCCTGTATTTCCCATGGCTAACAAAGCTAGGCTATACATCTTTGGGCACTATGGGCAATTTAGCATGGCCAATCCACCTAATTTGCATATCTTTGATCTGTAGGGGAAAACCAGAGAACACCACTGTGCGTTCCTCCCTGGTGTCTTGGAGATTACCAGGTCAATTGTACATCACTGTTTGTGTGATATTGCTATGTGCAAATTGCCTTCATTACATTAGTACATTATGGATTTTTCTTTGGTTTTAAAGAGCTTTGGAGCTTTGGGAGATCAAGAGGTCATGAAAGATGCTCAAGAAGTCGAAATTCTTCCTTCTTTTCCAAATGGTGCCTCTAATTCTTTCATGCCCACCTTAGGTGGTTGTGGCTTCCATTTAGTTTCTCATCTAAAAGATGGCACCAATGACAATGCAGCACTCCCTCAGTACTGCTTTGGAATGGTCAGCCTGGGTGATGTGCTCAAAACTCTGGGTTTGTACATGAATCCACAATGTGGAGCCTAAAATTCATAACTGAAACGTCTATTGTTGAATACTGCATGAATATAGAAACTTCTGAATCAGTCCAGTGCTTTTAAATAATGTTGCTCATGGGTGGCATGTGTATGAGAAAGAAGAGAATGCCAAGGATGGATCTTTAGGGAATCACCAGAGCTAACAGTGCAGGAGTAGGTGAGAAATTATTACATGTGATTCTCAACTAGATGGATAAGAATGTAACTATATGCAAGCAGCTAACACCCAACAAGACAATGATGGAGTGGAGTTAAAGGAAAATGGTGTGGCCAGCCCTGCCAAAGATTGTGGATAGATGATTCTGACACATAACTTCCCCACGTAATTCACCTAACTTGCTGAATATAATTTCAGTAAGAGCCATTGGTGTAGGATGGAGGGAATATAATTGGAGGGTTCAAACATGGAGTTGCTGAAAAGATGGACACTGATTTAAGAGATGACAACACTTGCAAGGACTTTGGCAAGAAAGGAAGGTTGGAGATGAGTTTGTCGTTTGCTGGGACGAGCAGGTCAAGGGTAGCAAGTTTTTGAGGAAAGGCCTGTAGATGATGGCAGATTTAATGGAGAACAAGATAACAACAAAAGAGAGAGGTAGTTAAAAATAATGGAAAACACGGAGATCATTAAGGGAAGCTCAGTGATTGGTAGTCCTGGGGTCAGCGAATCTGGAGATAGATTGTATGGACAAGATAACCTTGGTTAGGAGGCAAACTAACAATTCAATTCCTCCCACTTTTTCTTTCTGTCCAACATTCTATCTCTTTCCCTATCTCTCACTGACTTGATCTGTATCTTTATTAATCACTTTTTGGATCTTTCCCTCTCCTTACCTCTCTCTCTCTCTGCCTAAACACATTTCTTTTAATCTCCTTTATTTATTCTAGCTTTTTAATCTCTCGCTGTTGTTACTTCTTTCTCACTTACCCTATTAGTAAATTGGGAAACAGGGACAATATAGAAGGGTACTATTTTCAGACAGAACGACTAGAATTGAAGTGACAGCCCTGGGATGTCCCAAAGTGTTTCCTGGTAATAAATTATTATTCAGGTATAGTCATTGTTCAGATAGTCACATGACAACAGCCATGTATTCTGTTTTGTTTGTGGCATTGGGTGGAAGGAGTGTTGTTTGAGGATAATTATGATCAAGACCACTCTTCTTCCAAGTAAATGTAATGGGGATGAAGGTATAGCCTTGTTTTAATATTCCATCCAAAAGATAACACCCTCAACATTGCTACATTCTCAATACTGCGCTGGAGTGTCAGCAAAGACTTATAAGCTCAAGTCTTAGGAGTGGGATTTGCACCTACAGCTATGTCCAGGATGATGGCAAATGAATATCCCGGTAACAACGATGTAGCAGTCAGATATCCCTGACACTAGAACCAGATCAGGCAGCAAAGTCAATGAAGCATAACGAAGCATAGGAGAACATCAAAAGCCCATTGAACTCAGCTTTTAAACTGTACCAGAAAGCTGTATTTAATATTGTAATGTACATAAATACATTTGACAGAGAGCCTTACTCCACATTGGGAACAGCTAAAGTGAGTAGCATAAATACATAATCGCCGGAGAATTCAGTGAACTATAGCAGAGTCACTGTAGAATTCTGCAGAAGCTAAGAACCATCTCAAGGCATAGTAATACCTCAAGGCAACTATCTTCTAATAAGTGCTAACAAGTGATCCATGTTGATACACTTACGACAAGATTGCCAAACAACTATTGCCAGTTAAATATTTAATTCCAGAGTTAGGAACCTTGTACAATGAATACTGTTACATCTTCCACATATTTGGCTCACTCTAAAACCTTTGCCAACCAATTGTTAACATTGCAATTGTCAATGTTCATTTGCTATCTGATCTGGGTAATGAGTGTTGATGAATGAATAAATCACATCAATAACCAAAATATTTGTCAAACTCGGGATTCTATTCAGCTATACAGACTTTGTTTGTTGATTCAGATTTTGTCTTTGCTCCTACAGAACAGTATGCGGATATTGTCTTTCTCATCGATGGATCTGATTATATGACACAAGTAGAATTTGCTCAGTTGCGATTATTTCTTATCAAAATGCTGAACAAAATGGACATTGGTGTTGACAGATACCAGATTGGACTGGCTCAGTACAGTGATCAAGCAGAAACTGAGTTTTTACCCAATACATTTCAAGATAAAGTCGGGTTGATTTCTTACCTAAGAAAGAATTTCCGATTTAAAGGTGGATCAGCATTGAACACAGGAGGTGCAATGGAGTACCTACACACAAACTTCTTCACAGCAGCAGCAGGAAGTCGAAAGCAGGAAGGAGTTCCACAAATTGCAATAGTAATTACTTCAAGGAGATCGCAGGATGATGTCACAAGGGCAGCTGCAGCTTTGAAAAGTGATGGCATCAAAATTCTCCCCATTGGTGTAAGGAATTCTGATCAGAACGAGCTGAACACCATAGCATTTTCGCCAAGTAACATTCACCGTATCACCTCTCAAATCAATCCCATTGACCTGGCAAAAGATATAACGAAGGAAGTGACTGATATACTCAATCCTGTACAACAGCCTCCCACGGATGTCCCAGATATGCCAAGTGACCCAGGAAGTAAGTTAAGCTCTTTCTACTTTAAATTTCTTTACATCTAAAGTTATCAAATATAATTCACCATGTTATGGGAGTTCTCATTGCTACATAGCTGCCCCATTGCTGCCTCCTGTCTTTGGCCACTCAGCATAACCCTGTTCATAGCGTGCTGCCTTTCCATGCCAGTTGGAAATGAAATGTAGAGCTGGATTTTACGAGATACCCTGGTCCCTACACCTGAGATCAGGAGTGTGCTGATCAGTGACACTGCAGGCTGCCCTGCAGCAATTTAATAGTGGGGCAAGGCAAGGCTTTCACCTTATCTCAGTATGATGCCTCACAACAGAGTTATTTCATTGGAGGGCCAGCTCCTTTGCAGTCCCAGCAACACCAGGTTCAAGCCAGTACTGGGACTGCTGGTAATCCCTGATCAGGAGGAAGTTATGGAGACTCCAAGCTTCATCAAGCTGCATCAAGGCCAGTATGTCCAAGTGAGAGACTTGGGGAGTAGTGTTTAAGAAGCCGGGTATGTTAAACAAGGAAGGACCTTTTCTCTGATGCCAAGTGGCCCTGTTAAAGCGGGTGGCATCTTACTGGGCATACAGCTTGAGTAAAAGAACAACATGAGTGGAATAAGGCACTTAAGTGACCATTGTGGGGTCACTCCACTGTCTCCACACCCCTTCACAAAATTGAAGGCAGGTTGGTGAGGATTCATAGGTCCTGGCACGTCATGTACAATATTTTACAAACCTCCCAGCTCACAAAACAGCCATCAGAGGAGTGTGAAATTCAACCTGCACTCTTTGGTTGAGGGACTGAAATATTCTTTCTCCTCAAATTTCCCCAATATTCGTATAAAAACAGAAACAATATATACAATGTAAATACACAATTTATTTCAAAATGCCTGATGGCTTGGTTTGCTTGAGAGTCTTTCATTTTGAGGGCTTTAAGACAATCTGGCCTGGGTGATGTACCTACATAAACTGAACTGCTTTGGTTTTATCCAAGCAACAGTTCAACTCTCTATCATTTCCCATTTTGTGCGATTCCTAACTAAAGTTGATGAAATATCCTTTTTGACTTTAAGTTACTTTGAGATTCACCTGAGGCATGGTGACCCTCAGGTTAAACTACCACCAGTTGTATCTCTCTCATGGTAGAGCAGCCCAGTGGCCTGATGGGATTATGGCAATTTTACCTTTACCTTTTACTTTGAAATTATTGGGATCCTGAACGGTGTAAAAGCATCAGTTAATTTTATGAAATAAACTTTACAGAGATAATACAGATTAAAGCAAGGCCTATCCCACACCAGATAAATCAAAAATTGAAGTACAACGCAATCCTGAATGAACAATTGCCCCCAAAACACTAAATAATTGTTTCTGCAAATGGACCAAGAGGAGAACTTGAGCTCATAAACTGCAAGTACCAGGAATAAGCCTATTACTGCTGCAAAGGGCACAGATTATAAGATCTTCAGTGGAATGCTAGGCCTAACATACAATGAATGGCTGAGGATCCTGGGATTGTATTCGTTAGAGTTCAGAAGGTTGAGGGGAGATATAATAGAAACTTACAAGATAATGCTTGGCTTAGAAAGGGTGGATGCTGGGAAGTTGTTTCCGTCAGGTGGGGATACTAGGAATCGTAGGCACAGCCTTAGAATTAGAGGGGATCAATTTAGAACGGAAATAAGGAGACATTTCTTCAGCCTGAGAGTGGTGGGCCTGTGGAATTCACTGCCACGGAGTGCAGTGGAGGCCGGGAGTTAAATGTCTTCAAGGCAGAGATCGATAAATTTTTAATCTCACAAGTAATTAAGGGATACGGGGAGAGTGCAGCTAAACGGCTTTGAAATGCCCATCAGCCATGATTGAATGGTGGAGTGGACTCGATGAGCCGAATGGCCTTACTTCCACTCCTATTTCTTATGGTCTTATGGTCTTAAATAACAAAAGGTCCCACAGTCACTCAGTGGATAATATTCCTTACGTTGCTGTGGTTCAGTTTGGAGTTGCGTACCAACTAGACAACTATGGAGAAAAGGAGATGGTTACAGCCAGGAAACTGGAAACTGTTGACATATTACAGATATAGATCGTGAAAAATAAATGTTGAGTGAGGAAGAAATCAGCTCAGAGGAACAAGAATATGGTGATGCAACAGGGCTACCTGTTCACAGAATCACCGAATAGTTCTGATGCAAAAGGACACTGTTTGATCTATTGTGTCTCTACTGGGTTTCTGAATGAGGGTTGTGACTTAGGAGCATTTTCCTGCCTCTTTCTTCTTTCACGCGATGGTTGCATTCTTGTGCAAACCCATATTACAGAAAAATCAGGCTTTAGTAACAACGCTTAAAGTGTTGACAATGTAATTGCCAACACATGTTTTAAAAATTTATGTTTTAGGAACAGTGTCCCCAATTCGTCAATTGCATTACAGCGAACTCATGTTAATGAAATGCATGTTATAGCAGAACAATTCTTTCTATTTAAATAACCATCTAATGCCCTTTTGAATGCCTCGATTGAACTTGTTTGTGAATGATGGGAAGGGGTTGGAAGCAGGCCTTGTGGATGGAAGCCATCTTCTCTGGAGAAGATGGGATGTGCATCAATGATGAAAAGTGTGGCCTGATGTTCAAGTTGGGTTTATCTGGAATTTACTCTCATTCAGGTCTTGATACAATAGTGTCATCTTCATCAACAAGCATATGGGAAATTTACTTTCAGAGAACTAAGTGCTACAAGTTGTGAGGGGGCTAATTTAGACTGTGTGTATGGAGAAGTGAAATTGAGACAGCTGAGGGGCACCCCATCCAGATTCGACCCACTACCAAATCCCTGCAACCCTGTATTGCCCATGGCTAATCCACCTAGCCTGCATATCCTTGGACACGATGGGCAATTTAGCATGGCCAATCCATCTAACTTGCATATCTTTGGACTGTGGGAGGAAACTGGAGCACCCAGTGAAGCCCACGCAGACACTGGGAGAATGTGCAAACTCCACACAGTCACCCAAAGGTGGGATTGAACTCAGGTGCTTGGTGCTGTGAGGTAACAGTGCTAACCACTGAGCCACTGTGCTGCCCTAAAGCTGAGGCTTTGCTCATGAAACTGAACCTTTTGCCCTCATCAGTTTTAAGGTTCAGATCATTGACAGTACAATATTCACTATTCCCAAGATTTGGACCTCGACTGTAATTCTATTCTTCGAGAAAGAGATTGAATACCTCAAACAGAAATTATCATTATACTGATTTGAAGCATAACTTTGTATCAGTTATGAGGAAGGGTCACCAGACCTGAAACGTTGATGCGGATTTCTCTTCGCAGATGCTGCCAGACCTGCTGAGCTTTTCCAGCAACTTCTGTTTTTAATAACTTAATATAGTACAGGTGCAGCTACTTCCATTGAGAATACAGTATTTTGGGAATGACTCATATGATGGATATTGGGTTACACAATTCAGTATAACCATGGTAGATGTTGATGGAACAGCTCTGTTGACTCTTCCTTTGCCTTTCTCTTTGCTCCACACTTGCCTCCCTTCTCACCCTCTCCTCACATCTTAAGTATTTTCAAAATATTTCAAATTGAACTCAAGTATTTTTATATGACATTTTTGGTATTCAAATGTTGTTGCATCTCTTCTACTTAACTACTGTTCAAATGTCAAAACAATTGTCCATTTGTATGTCCCTTTAGTCCCTCCTGAAGAAGAAGACTGGAAGGTACCTGCAGGTAAGATGTCACCAAACCTTGTTTTTGTTTTTGATATGTCTTTAAAATCTAGAGTGGAGGTGAGGAGACGTTGTTTGATGTGATAAATTCTTATGATCTGGAATGTACCTCATGAAAGTGAGAAGAGGTTCAATAATGACATTCAAAATGAAGTGGGACATGCAGTTGAACAGGAAACCTCCAGGATTTTGAAGGAAAAGTTATGGCGGCATTAGATTATTGAATAGTTTGTTCAATTATTACTAATTGGCAAAATACATCTGGAAAAAAAAATCAGAGATCTGCAAATAGAAATGGAAACTAGGGAGGAGATACCAAAGACACTACTTCATATGTAAAAGCTCCATGACCGAGGGAGAATTGCCAGAGTGACTCCAATAGTGACCAACAGCTAATGTTGCACCTACATTAGTAAAACAGTGAGAAATAGCAGAACTTCATAGAATCTCTACAGTGTAGAAGCAAACCATTCAACCCATTGAGTCCACTCTGATCCTCCGAAGAGCATTGCACCCAGACCCATTCCCCTACTCTACCACTGTAACCCTGCATTTCCTATGGCTTATCCACCTATCTCACACATCCCTGGACACTATTGGCATGGTTAATCCATCTAACCTGCACATCTTTGGTCTGTGGGAGAGAACTGAAGCACTCAGAGGAAACTCATGCAGACATGGGGAGAATGTGCAAACACCACACAAACAGTTGCCCAAGGGCTGGAATCAAATCTGGGCCCCTGGCACTGTCAGGCAGCAGTGCTAACCACTCAGCCATTATGCCACTCAAACTTTGGGGAAAATAGTCCAATCAGTATTATATCAGTTACAGGAAAGTACTAGAATCTGTAACGAAGAAAGTGATGGATGACCATATAATGGAAAAGAAAGCCAGTCTGGATTGCAAATAACTAAATCATGCTGAATTAACCTGATAAAATGTTTTGGAAAGGGTAGTTAAGTACAATATTTAGGACAAGGTGAGATGAGAGAGATTTAAAGAAGACCAAGAGGCAAATTCTTTACATAGAGGGTGGTTTGTGTGTAGAATGAACTTCCTGAGGAAGTGGGGATGTGGGTACAGTTACAACATTTAAAAGACATTTGGATGGATACATGAATAGGAAAGGTTTGGAGGGATATGGGCCAGGAGCAGGCAGGTGGGACTAGTGTAGTTTGGGATTATGGTTGGCATAGATTGGTTGAAATGAAGGGTCTGTTTCCATACTTCATGACTGTATGACTCTATAACAGTGGCAGTTTAAGCTTATTTTCATGTTTTCTTTCTTTCTCTACAATTCTGATTTCTAGTTTTCGCATTTCCATTCTTTTCTATGCCAAATCCTTTACTGTATATTTTTCTGCCATCTCTGACTTCTTTATATTCTGCTCAAGGTCAACCTGCTTTCGCTGTCACTCAGCATGAACTGATTCTAGTGTCTCACTGTCACTCAGTATGAACTGATTCCAGTGTCTCACTACTTGAAGTACATGCGCTCCCCTGTATTTATTTCAAGCCAAATGTTATGTTAGTCTTTCAGTTATCCCTGTTTCTGAGCCTTTGCATGCAATTATGCTTCTAAACAGCCTGTCAGTTTAGTTCCTCCTTTTCTGAAGTTGATTTTCCCTCTTTCCCCCAAGAAGGGAATTTGCAGAGAGGGAGGAAGAAGCTAGCTCCTCAGACTTTCCTTTTACTTTTCCAATCACAGAGGGGAGAAACAGGCAGACGGGATGTTTCTGCTGTGTTGTCCGAACACAATATTGTAGCTTCTCACTCAGGACCAAGTCAAGAAGTCTTGAACGCACACAAAACTGGTCCTGGTTGAAAAACCAATCAGACGTCTACTGCTGGGTAAAACAACCTCTGACCTCCAGCTGCAGAGCCAAGATTTCTACCATCCTTTTCCATTAGTTCAATAAGTGAACCTTACACATTACGTTACGATTGAGTCCTGATAATTCTATTTTTAAAACTGCCTCATCTTTTCCACCACCCCTTGGTTTAAAACATTATATTTTCCAACCTTTAAGTCTACAATCCAAAAAGTAAAGTGATCTTTATAAAATATTAAACATAGTCATAGTTTTAATAATAATTTCTGTAGAACACCACTGTGTGTTCCTGCCTTATCTGTGAAAACAATGGTCCCTGCTTTCTGTTCCTTAGTCACTTCCAGCTTCATAGTGCCACTGTCCCTTTAACCTTCCTGTCATTGATTTTGGAGCATAAATCTTACAATACAGCAATCTTCCTTGAAATTCCCCTTTCCGAATAGAAGCGAGCCAGTCATATGATTGTGTGGAACTGAGCCCAGGCTCAGATGGCATTCCTCAATGTGGATGAATGCACTATCAGAGCCAGTTCTTGCCTCGCCAAATTATCATTAGCATGTTTTACTCTGGACGTTAAAATCAAATCCTTATTTTCTGGCATCCCCTCCTCAGAAGAATATCCCAATCTGTGAACTATAAATCCAGGGTAACCCCACCAGCCTCAGGCACATAATGAGCCTTAACCCTTTACAAATGCTGCAGCAAGATCAGATCTTCCCCAACTCTCAGCTCATTCATTATGCCCTTTCATTTTGACAGCCCTTCTTCATCCCCCAAGCCCTGCTTCATTTCCTCAGCTTTGTTTTATTTCTGTGGCTTTGCTTAACTCAACTCCCTCCCCGCTAAACCCAGTTTCACCACCTCCCCCCAGCTTCAGCCCCTCCCCCCTGCT
>NC_057738.1:22429402-22457031 GCF_004010195.1 Chiloscyllium plagiosum
CCATTTCACTCCCCACATCCTGCTTCGGTCCCTCAGCCCAGCTTCACTACCTCAACCAGGCTTCTTCTCCCCCAGCCCTTGCTTTGCTTCACCTCTACTCCCATCAATTTCCGTCTTTATGCCCCAGTTTGGCTTGCTGTTCCCCCTTCCCCTTCATTCCTTCTTCAGGGTTAATTCATCAGTTGTTCTTCCTTCAGTACCCCCACTCTTCATTCCCTCGCCATAAACTTAGCTCCACTCATCTAGCCCTCAAAGGGCACTAATAGGACCTTAACATGTCATCAATGTTCAATAAGGAAAATAGCAGCTCACCACCACCTTCTCTCGGGCAACTAGGGTTGGGAAATAAATGCTGGCCAGCCGTGTCCAACAAGTGAGCAAAAAGAAAGTGCTGATTCTGGGAAGTTTCAATTAGCAAGAGATGTGTAGTGCTATTGTTATAATCTGTTTTCTTTTCCCTCAGTGTGTCAAACAGCTACTGTTGCTGATATTGTTTTTGTTGTGGATGAATCAAGTAGTATTGGAAAGTCAAACTTTCAACTGATCCGTCAGTTCCTTTACAATATTGTCAAAGTCTTGGATGTTGGACATGACAAGGTCCAAATTGGTTTGGTTCACTACAGCACACTTACAAATCCAAAGTTTCAACTGAGCGATTTTCACGATAAGTCTGAAATCCTGACAAGGATCCAAAAACTACCGTATCAAGGAGGAGGAACTTACACAGGAGCGGCCATCGAATATGTCAAGCAGAGATACTTTGTCCCAGACTCTGGCAGCCGCATAAATCAAGGTGTTCCTCAGATCGCAATCGTGATCACTGACGGCAAATCCCAGGATGATGTGACCCATCCAGCCGTTGCCCTGCGGCGTTCTGGCGTCACAGTCTTTGCTTTTGGAATCAAAGACGCCAACGAGACCGAACTCCAAAATATCGCCTCATATCCTTCGAGAAGTTATGTTCAAATAGTCCAGGAATTTGACCAACTAAAGCGAATGGAGGAACTCATTCAGAAGAGGATTTGCAACGCGATACGTAACTCGATTTCGAAAGTTCCCGAGCAAATTGAGCAACTTCAACATGGTGAGATCTGTATTTTTATTTTTGTCAGTCGGTTTATTTTTTTTAGCTTGATTTGTGTGTTCACATGTAGAAGACAGAGACTTTAAGGTATTTTTTTGAACTGAATTGCAGTGTCGGTGGTGATCAAGTTGGTAATGCTTGCTCCCCTGATTCAGAAAATTCTAGATTCAACTCACAGTCCAGTACATGAGCACAAAGATCTAGGCAGACATTCCAGTGCAGCACTGAGGAAGAGCTGCGTTAGTGCCACTCCAATGAGTTTAAACCAGGGTCTTGCCTGCTCACACATCATCAATAATTTACACGTACAAAAAGAAAGATCCCTTGGCATTATCCATACTGCCCTTGGGCCAATATTCACCCTTCATTCAACATCACAATACAGACCATATGGTCATTACTACATTGAGAGCTTGCTGATGATTGTTTGGTTGTTAGATTTACTACATTTCAACAGTCACTCCAATGCAAAAGTACTTCTTTGGCTATAAAGCACTTTGAGACAGTCATCGTGAAAGGCACTATGTAAATGCAATTCTATTTCAAATTATGTATTCTACAAAGTTAGAGATAAAAGCTACAGAAAATGGGGTAACTACCTTTTGCAGGAGCTGGGTATTACAGGTGGCAGCCCTTCTTCTCCCTGCTACCAGCCCAAAGAGGCAGCAGGGAACTCATTCCCTCTAGTGCCAGCTACCACACAGCTACTTAATACTCAAAGGAAGGGTAATTGACTGGAAGCAAGGTTTCTGCTTCCCCACCTCAGAAGCCTGTTGGCCAAACTGATCACCTGGCCACTCAGTAGTCCCAGATTCAAAGTCCTGCAGCCCGGATGGAGATCGTTGTGGGAGGCTTTGCAATGAGGACAAGAGAGGCAGTGGGAGGAGGGATTTTAGATCGAAAAGTCAAGTCGTGACAGAGCAGCACCCAAGGAAAAGGGGTGTGTGGGTAAGATCTCAGGGAGACCGGTATCGCCGGATGGAAGAAAGGGGTCCAGCGAGGAAGGCACACGTCCCTCAATCTGGCTGAGGCCCGAGCAGAGTGACCTCTCAAGCTTCAGCCGCCATCTCTGAGCTTCTCAAGCTTCAAGTATGGGATGGTGAAGGACCTGCCTTTGGCCTCAACTGTGCCCCATAAATTTGCCAACGTCGTGCAAGAGGGTAGAGGAAAAGCTGCCCAGGGAATTTTATGGGCCAACTCATATACGAACCTGGTTGGAGCAAATTACTGCAGATGCTTGAATCTGTACTGAAAACAAAAAAATGTTGGAGATCATGAAGAGTCATCTAGACTCGAGAACGTTAGCTTGCTGTCTCTCCATGGATGCTGTCTGACCCACTGTGATCGCCAGCATTTTTTTGTTTTCATCTACAAATGTGCTGGCAGCTGGATCAAATTCTGCCCCGAGTCAATCCCGTTACCCTTACTTGGCTAAGCGTAGAGTAGAGCAAGGAATCCACTTCCACGTTTAATAGTAGAACATTATCATTTCTCAGAGCAGACATTGTTCTGACCTACACCTGAAATTTCTGAAATTTCACACAATAAGGTCCCGTAAAGAAGCCAAATTGTAGTCATTTTGGGTGAGGTCTAAGGCAACCAATAGAAATCCTCTATTCTGCTAGAAAGTAACGTCATGAAATATTTATTCCACTCAAGAGGGGAGATGGAACCTTGGTTTAACATTTCCTCAAAAGGACAACATCTCCAAGTTGCAGTAGTTTCTCAGAAACCAGTGGTCTGTTGTGTACTGCATTTTCTATAGAACTGTACTTATTATCAAATTGGAGTGTCAGCCTCAATGAGCTCTTCAAGCCTTGGAAGTGTGTTTCGAACATATAATCTTCTGATTCTGATGCTATTGCTACAAATGTTGAATCATGGCTGATACAAAAGGTGCCTCAACATCTTTCCCCTTTACATTTACCTTCAGCATGTAATTCTGTTCATGCTGACTGGAAAGCCAGGGGGTGACTTCATTCACAGTTTGAACTTTGCAATTTGAACTTGAATCTTCTTGCACTAAATCATTTGAAGATGTTCTTGTGTTCTATGTTTTGAATTATTGCTTAGTTTATTTTATTCTTACGTAGGACGTAGGCATCACTAACATTGTTGCCCATTCCTTTTTGCCTTTGAGCTGACTGGCTCTCTAGGCCATTACCAGCAGGCAGTTGAGAATCAACCATGTTGCTCTGGGTCTGGGGTCCTATGTGGGTCTGGCCAGATAAGGACGGCAGATTTCCTTTCCGAAAGGACATTAGTTAACTAGATATTTTTAAATGACAATCAACATGGTGACCTTCAAACTAACATTTTATTCTAAAGTCTCATTGGATTAAAATTTCACCAGCTGCCATGGTGGGATTTAGAACATTAACCTGAGATTCTGAATTACTAGTGCAGTGATGTTATCATTACACCACCCCTTGAACCCAGGATTTCTGACCGAGAGGCAGAGATACTACCACTGCATCATAACAAGCCTCCCAACCAGAGCTTTAGTGTGTTTATTTCTATGGAACTCAATTTATTGTTAATCAACCTGTTCAGAGATGTTAGTACACCACATTTTGGAGCAGGTGAGACTTGTACCTGGGTCTGTTGACTCAGAATAGGGACATTACCATTGCACCAAGAACCCATTGTGGAGTTCAACTTATTTTTCTCATCAATCTGTTCAGAGATCTTATACACACCTCTGGAGCAGGTGGAACTTGAACCCAGGTCACCAGGCTCAGAGGGAGGGACACCACCACTACACCACAAGAGGGCTTCCTAATGTGGAGCTCAAGAGAGTCCCCAGTTAATGATCACTGCATACACACAATTTAGTGTAAGTAACAAACCAACATATCAGATCAAACATTTGCCACCTTATCACACGGTCCTGAATAGTGGTGAACGATTAGACAACTAAACAGAGGAGAAGATCACAAATATCCTCAACCTCAAGGAGGCAGAAACCCAGCCCAGCATTGGGCAAAAATAAAATTAACTCCCGCCCCCCGATTTCAATCAAAAGTGCAGAGTGGATGATCTATCTCAGATTCCTCCTTGATATGCTCAAGAGGTCAGATATCAATCTTCAGCCAATTGAATTAATTTCATGTGGAGCAATTGCAAGTATTGAATGCAGCAATAACTATTGACACTAATAAGAGCTAGTCTGCATTACTGAAGATTTCCTCTAGCACTAGCTGTCGTTTTATCTACATTGTTTCAGTACAGCTGTAGTGTTGGCAGCTTTTGATAAAGGGGAAAGTATATTCTGTCCAAAGAGGTAGAAAAAATTCAATTCAGCCAATTACCATCCCATCAATCTACATTCATTTTTACAGTTCTAACAAGTAACACTTGCATCAAATAACGGTCTGACTAATATTTAGTTTGTATTTTGCCAAGACATCTGACCTCATTACAGTCTTGTAAGCACATCCAGATATGGAGAAAAGAACTGTATTCAAGAGGGAAATGAGGTTATGTTTGAGATCAAGCCAGTTTTAAACCAAGTTTGATTCCAAGATGCTTTAGCAAACTTAAGTCAGTGGAAATCAGGGACAAAATTCTCCAATAGCTGGTGTCATACCCAGAAAGTTGTGGTTGTTGGAGGATAATTATCCCAGCCCCAATATATTGCTGTAGAATAGTGTCCTGGGAGAAATGAAATCAACATATTTTATAAATCAGCATCCCACCTTTATAAGGTAAGAATTGCAAATAATTGCTGTGACTGTACAATGTTCAGTTCTGATCAGACTCTAAGACATTGGAATACTCCATGTCCAAATGCAATAATATCTGGATAGTATTCATACTTGGGCTGATAATTAGCAAGTTACATCGTTGCACTAAAATGTCCAGAAATGACCGTTTCCCAGAAAAAACTTATGATCGTAAGCAGCTTTTTTTTCATTGAACCCCAAATGTCAAAACTGAATTTGACCAGCCATATAAATACTGTAGCTATTAGAACAGGTAATGGGATGGGAATACAGTACCGTATAACTTAGCTCTCAACTCCCAAATCATTGCCCATATCTACATGGCACAAGTTAGAAATGTGATTAAGTAATCTCCACTTGCCTGGATGTTGCAATTGCAATAACATTTGAAGAGCTTGGCACCATCAAGTACCAAGAAGCCTGTTTGTTTGGCACCACATCCACCACAGAAATAGTCACACTCTCCACCACCATTGATGTATAGTGGCCATATATAAGATACCCTGCAGGAAGTCTTCAATTATCCTTTGACAGCACCTTCCAAATACATAGCCTATGCCATTTGGAGGGCCAGCAGACACATGGGAACATGTAGGTGAAAGTGAGGACTGCAGATACTGGAGATTAGAGTTGAAAGTGTGGTGCTGGAAAAGCACAGCAGGTCAGGCAGCATCTGAGGAGCAGGAAAATTGATGTTTCAGGCAAAAGCTCTTCATCAGGAATGAGGATTCCTCATTCCGGATGAAGGGCTTTTGCCCAAAACGTCGATTTTTCTGCTCATTGGATGCTACCTGACCTGCTGTGCTTTTCCAGCACCAACTTTCAACATGGGAACACATGTCAAATTCCCATCAACCACATATCATCCTCACTTGGAATGATTATTAAACAAAAAAAATTAGAACCCCCTTTCTGACTTCTCTATCTACCCCAAATTGTCTATGGCTTTCCAATTAGATAGCTCACTACAACCTTCACAAAAGAAATGGTGAACTTTCCAGTGACATTTACATTCTAACAAATGGATAAAAAAATAGATATGGAGTGAATACATTTTCACTCTTTAGAAAAAGAGCATAAGGGTTCACGGAATCCCTACAGTATGAAAGAAGACCATTCAGCCCATACTGACTCTCCAAAGGGCATTCAACCCAAACTCACCCATTTCTGTAACCCTGCAATTCCCATCGCTAATCCGCCTAGCCTACACATCCCTGGACACTATGTACAACTTAGAATGGTCAATCCACCTAACCTGCACATCTTCGGACTATGGGAGGAAACCTTTGCAGACACAGGGAGACAATGCAAACTCCACACAGACAGTCGCCCAAGACTGGGATTAAACTTGGGTCCCTAGTAGTGTGAGACTGGAGTGCTAACCATTGAGCCACTTTGCTACCCCAAACTAGCTTTGGCAACATTCTCTATGAGTAAATGAGTTTCATGTACAAGAGTATTCTGGGCTACTCAGAGACGGCCAGCTGTTAAAACTTGGGTCCTGTTTGTAGTACTAGAGTTTATAGGTAGTCCAATGATATTACAGAACTTGATGGACACAAAAGTCTACCAAAGTATAAAGGAATTGTCTGTTTGCTGGGAATTCAGCTACAAGTAACAGATATTGATGCAAATTGATATCTGCTGCAAATTGAAAACCATCATTTGATTCCTCCAAATGTGGCCAATTAGCCACATAGTCTTGCTCCATGATTCAATGAGAACATGGTTGACTGTTTCACTTAACGCTATTTTCCTGCACTATCCCCTTATCCATTGACATCTTTTGCAAAGGTGGTTTGAAATTATCTGTTAATATTTTGGCAAATTGCTACTTTTTAAATCATTGCACTGTCAACTTTCTTAAACTTCAGGAACTTTGCAAAATGAATATGCTACCCAAAAAGTTCTAATCATAGAGCTCTATTTTCTCCTGCAGATATATGTTTATATTATAAGTTTTTTATTACATTACATAATACATTAACATTAACAGTTGCATTAACAATAAGGTATTCTAATAATGAGGATCCTCCAGCAAACAATAATTAGAATATAATATTAAATGGGCATCAAAATGCTGCTCAGGCAGCATCCGAGGACAGGCACCTGTCCTCGGATGCTGCCTGAATTGCTGTGCTCTTCCAGCACCACTGATCCAGAATCTGGTTTCCAGCATCTGCAGTCATTGTTTTTACCCCATCAAAATGCTGCTGTATAGTCCAGCTGTGTTTTTTTCCTAATAACTGAAGCAATGCTCCTTTCTCTTTCAGGCTGTTCTGAAACTGAAGAAACTGATGTCTTCTTCCTAGTTGATGGCTCAAGCAGCATATTGCCTGAGAACTTCCAAGATTTGAAAAGATTCCTGGTCGAGGTAGTAAGCCTCTTCACAGTTGGTGCTAACCAGGTTCGTTTTGGTGTTGTGCAGTATGCAGATGGTCCACAAACTGAATTGGAAATCACTCAGTATACCAGCAAAACAAGATTAATACAGGCAATTAAGCGCATTGCTCAAGTCGGCGGGGGCACTAGGACAGGCCAAGCATTGACCTATATGAAGAATTTCATCAGTAAAGCAGAACAAAGCCGACCAGCTAGTGTGCAGCGTTTCCTGATCACCCTCACAGATGGACAGTCAGCAGATGATGTAGCTAGACCTGCTGCAGAAATAAGGCAACAAGGGGTCACTGTCTATGCCATTGGTGTCGGAGCTGCAAAAGAAAATGAACTACAACTCATTGCTGGTGCTGATGAAAGAGTTTTTTACACAAGAAGCTTTGATACATTGACACACATGAAAAACAGAGTGGTCCGGGATATTTGTTCAAAGGAAGGTAAGAATTCCTACATCCTCCCTGAGTGATCAGCATTTTAAACGTTATGCATGAACTGTAATCTTCCCTGTGAACACATTTCCTTATCATTATTAGAGATGAGTTAATTGCTGTTTTGATCTTTTCGGTTAACAACATCAGAAAGCACTAAATTGCACATTTCAAGTTGAAACTGATGAGCAATTTACTTGTTAAATCTTTTTAAGAGTTAAATTTGCAAAATTGCTACATTATGCATGAATTGGAATCCTCCCTGTGAACACATTTCTTTATCATTATTATAGATGAGTTAATTGCTGTTTTGATCTTTTTGGTTAACAATATAAGAAACCACAAAATTGCACATTTCAAGTTGAAACTGGTGAGCAATTTACTTGTTAAATCTTTTTAAGAGTTAAGTTTGCAAAATTGTTTCTTTCTTTCATTGTTCATTGGATTTTACACTTGTGTACAGTGGGAAACAATGATGATCTAACTTTGCATATCTGTGTAATCCATTAGTGTCTTGCCAACTATCGAGGAAGGATCAGGAGGAACAGATGGAATTGTAATGATTTAATCCCTATCCATTGAATTGAATCTCAGAGATACAAAATACTGCAGATGCTGGAATCCAAGATAGACAAGCAGGAGGCTGGAAGAACACAGCAAGCCAGTCAGCGTCAGGAGGTGGAGAAGTCAACATTTCAGGTGCAACCCTTGTTCAGGACTGAGGAAGGGTTACACCCGAAACGCACACTTTTCCACATCCTGATGCTGCCTTGCTAGCAGTGTTCTTCCAGCCTCCTGCTTGTCTATGTTGAATTGAACCTTGGCGTGATCTCAGAGTGGATTAACTCCAATTCCTGTATATTATTAATTCTAGAAAAAGGCTTGATTATTTGTCAAAAGAGAGCATAGTTTTGCAGTAGTGGAGGAGTTCCAGGAGGTCCATCTACAGAGAGCTTCCATCGCTGGAATATGATCTACAAAACAATTTAATCTACAGTGTTGAACTAAATAGGTACCTGTGAGTGACACATCATTGGAGAATTTGTGAAGTTGTGTGTGTTCCTGCAGATTAAAATACGAATTGAAATTGAGGGCTGAATTTGACCAAAAATCAACTAAGTGTCAACTTTGAGGAGTTTCATAGAAGGTCTTCCTCTGTGAGCTCTAGCAAATTTCCTGACACAGCTCTCCACTGCTCACCTTAACAAGTAAACATTAGACATCTGTGGCACCCTGCTCATGTTATCGTGTATTCTCCAGCAGCAAAAGTACTCATCACTGCCAGGAACTTCCTAGATTTTCAGGGGCAGTGCCATATTGAAAACTCAACTGTGCACCAGGTCACCACTGCCAGCCATGACCAGCCCTTCACTGGGCATATTGAGTAACAGAAAAACTTCTGAGCAACATAGTTGGCATGGGTGACATTTCTTTCCAAATGCAAGATCATAATCATAAATGAATTGCTATTTTTCATCATCACCTGTCTCATAAACTATCCTTTCAGCAGCAGATATAACAATCAAGCTACACAGGTTAACCTTCCTTTGGGCAGCATTGTGTCTATGCTTGGCCTCAGTCAAAGGATTGCATAACTGAGTCATCAGCCATAGATGCAGAGGGTAGCACTTAGCTCCCAGTTAGGATCCTTGTGAGGCATCCAACCATTCTATTGCTGAAGCCTGCTGCATTAAGAGGTAGTGTTGCCAGTGTGGCGTGTGTACATGTCGCTCTACACAGTGGGAAAGCTGACTACCTAGGCTGCAGCACTGACTTCATCAAGAAAAAAACAAGATGACGTGGGTGCATTCTAGCACAACTTACATCAGTAATAGTCTTGATACATTTATGGGATGAGGGTCATGTCACACCACTCGGGTAATCACTGGATCTGTGGAAGCAACCAATTGCATAAAACATTAGCGCAGTTGTTACCTTGAAGGCTACTAGGTTACAATGGCCGTCTACCCCTTCAGCTCACAGTCCTACCCCAATTACATATTTGCTTCTTTGGATTTCTTCTGGCCCATGATCCCCTGCCTGGCTGGTCATGTATGTCATGGAAGCCATCTTGTTCTGGTCAGCAGACCATGAACTTGCCAACTGGATACAAAATTGGCTCACAGATAAAAGATAGAGGGTGGTGGTTGAGGGTTGCTTTTCAGACTGAAGGTCTGTGACCAGCGGTGTGAGGCAAAGCTGAGTCCACTGCTTTTTGTCATTTATGTAAATGATTTGGATGTGAATATAGGAAGTATGATTAGTAAGTTTGCAGATGACACCAAATTGGTAGTGTAATGGACAACGAAGAAGGTTACCTTAGAGTTCAAAGAGACCTTGATCAGATGGGCCAATGGGCTGAGGAGTAGCAGATGGAGTTTATTCTAGATAAATTTGAGGTGCTACAGTTTGGAAAGGCAAATCAGGGCAGGACTTATACACTTAATGGTAAGGTCTTGGGGAGTGTTTCTGAACAAAGAGATCTTGGAGTGCAGGTTCATAGTTCCTTGAAAGTGGAACTGCAGGTTGACAAAATAGTGAAGAAAGTGATTGGTATCCTTGCCTTTATTAGTCAGTGCATTGAGTATAATAGTTGGGAGGTCATGTTGCGGTTGTACAGGATATTGGTTAGGCCACTTTTGGAATATTGAGTTCACTTCTGATCTCCCTGCTATTGGAAAGATGCTGTTAATCTTGAAAGGGTTCAGAAAAAAATTACAAGGATGTTGCCAGGTTTGGAGAGTTTGAAATACAGGCTGAATGGGCAGGGGTTATGTTCCATGGAGCATTGGAGGCTGAGGGGTGACCTTATGGAGGTTTATAAAATCATGAGGGGTATGGATAGGGTGAATTATCAAGGTCTGTTCCCAGGGTAGGCGAGTCAAAAGTTAGAGGGCGTAGGTTTAGGGGGAGAGGGGAAAGATTTAAAAGGGGCCTAAAGAGAACTTTTTCACGCAGAGAATAGTGCATGTACGGAATGAACTGCCAGAAGAAGTGATGGAGGCTGGGACAATGATAACATTTAAAAGGCAACTAGATGGACATAAAAATAGGAACGGTTTTAGAGGGATGTGGGCCAAATGCTGGCAAATGGGACGAGAGTAATTTAGGATATCTAGTGAGCATGGATGAGTTGGACCAAAGGGCTTTGTTCTGCAAATGGACCAGTCACCTTGAGTTAAAGGATGACTTCCACAGCTGGCAAATTTATCAGGATGGGGCTGGAAGGAAGCAGGATCCAAAGAGGTGAGTCAATCCTCCTGTTTTAACACCCTCTTCCATCCTGGTTTCACCATAAACTGTGTGGAGTAAAATTAAGGACTGAGTGCCATCATCTTCTGACCCAGTATATCTTCCTGTGTTTGTGTTGTTGTTCTTTATTGTTATTGTTCTTTGTTGGACAGGTGATTGCAATCCCAATAATTGTGAAAACACTTTTTTTCCTTACTGGTAGGACATTTCCTCCTTTATCACGCCACCAACAAAATGACCTTTCCTTAAAATATATTCATTTGCGTGATAAGACTTCAAAACTGATGCATTGCACTTCACAGAGTTTGTCACTCATCTCCACAGTGTTCCCAATGTATCGGTTCCCTCCCAGCAATGGAATAAAGGTGAAAACTAACTTCTGCTATGATCTGTTTCTTTCAGTCTGCAGTCAGCTTGACCGAGTCGACATCATCTTCCTCATTGATTCATCAGGAAGCATACAGGCTGAAGATTTTGCGCATATGAAAAAAGTAATGACTGATTTTGTTGATAAAACCAACTTGGGATTAGATAAAGTTCACATTGGTTTGCTCCAATTTAGCTCCAGACCCAAAGCTGAGTTCCAACTGAATGTCCACTCAGTAAAAGCTGATCTAAACACAGCGATTGGAAACATACAGCAGCTGGGAGGGGGAACTCTCACAGGTAAAGCACTGACCTTCACAGCGAATTACTTTGATAAAGCTAAAGGAGGTCGCCCCGATGTTCCACAGTACCTCATAGTGATAACTGATGGAGAGGCACAGGATGAGGTCCTTAAACCAGCAAAAGCCATAAGGGATAAAGGCGTCACCGTGTTCGCTGTGGGCGTATTCAATGCTAACAGCACGCAGCTTCTGGAAATTGCAGGAGAACCAGAAAAAGTCTACTATGTTGAAGATTTCGAATCACTGGAAGAAACAGAACAGCAATTATTGTGGGAGATTTGTAGCTCACATAAAGGTACGTAAACCTTTACAGATTATGTTAAAGACTATGAGGGGCTGATGGGACAACTTGAAGACTGAGTGGCAACCTGGTTTATCTGAGTGAGCCTTCACCAGCCCATTATTGGGAATAGTCTTTCATTAGACCAAAGTCTAGAAAAGTTTATATTTTATCATTCAGTGATAATATGGGTTACCAACGGTAATGGTCAGGTCATACAAACATGTAACACAGAAGCAGACAGGAGCCCATTCAGTCCCTCAAGTCTACTTTGCTGTTCACTAAGATCATGACTCATCTGGCTGTGTTTCGAATTCTGCATTCCTGTCTATCTCCTGTAAGTTTTGATATCCTTGCCTATCAAGAATCTATCTACCTCTGCCTTAAAAATATTCAATCACTCCGCCTCCACTACCCTCTTAGACAGTGAGTTTCAATGACACACCACCCTCTGGGAGTAAAAAATCCTCATCACTGTCAGGAAAGAACATTCCTAATTTTGAAACCATATCAATTGGTCCTGGATGTACCCTCAAAGAAAGCATCCTTTCAGCATCCACCTTATCAAGATCATTCAGCATTTCATACCCTTTAATCATCACCCTTCACTCTTCTAAGCCCAACCAATCTATCTATTCTCAAAGGACAATCTACACAAACCAAGTGTTAGTCTACTAAATCTAGGTCCTCAGGTATAGTCACAGTTCATGAACATGCTTGTCCTTTGATATTCCTAAATTAGTTTGTGAAATAATTGTACAGAGGCTAGAATCCCATCACCAACCCAGCCTTTGTTTACTTGCAGCCAGCCAGCCCAGACTCAGTGCCCTAAAGTGAGGAGACTCTAAATCTCCTATTTATATTTCCTTCCTTTTTTAAAAATTTTAAAACCCCACACAGCAGTAGACCTCCTGTTCATATTTTTTTACTTTTGTTCTCTTCCCCCACACTACCGCCTAACAGCACTAGTGCTTATTTTTCCCCAGTACCCATGTCGTGTGGGTGCAGGTGTAGGATTCAGTGAAGAACAACTAGTGCATATATTTTTATTTATAAAAATACAAAGGAAAAAGCACCAGAGTGGCCAAAGACAAGTAGTGCCCCTCTCATCAAAGGGCAATGCTGCTTGATCAAATAGGTGAAGGGGAGGGCAGGGATTAAATCAAAATAGAGTTGGAGGGGGAAATAAAACACTCCACTCCCTGTGGTGCCCACCTCTCCCTGAACAACTCAAGGGTGTTGATGGACATCACATGCTCCTTCTCCAGAGACACCCAGGCTCAGACGTAACCACGGAAGAGGGGCTGGCAATCGGCCATAGCGACCCTTCCACAGCCCGCTTCCTGAACTTGTTAATGGCCAGTTTAGCCAGGCCCAGGAGCAGACCCACGAGGGCGTCCTCAGGCCTGCCCTTCCTCCTTCGCACCGCGTACCCAAAGGTCAGGAGCTTGGGACTGAAGTCCAACCAAAAACAGAGGAGAAGGTTTTTAAAACAATCACAAAGGGAGTGTACGCTCCCACAGCCAATATATACATGGTGCATGGACTCCACAGCATCACAGAACAGGCACTTGGCTGGGAGTCCGTGAACCACCACAAGCTGTGTTTGCAGGGGACCACTGCGTGCAGCACCCTCCACCCCAGATCCCTGAGAGAAAGGAGGAGGACTCCGATGTAGAGAGCCTTCCACTGGGCATCCTCACCAACCAGTGGCAAATGGGCACACCAGGGCGAGTCTGGGCGGTGATCTCCTGTTTATGTATTTTTTATTTTTTTAACTGAGGAGCTTCTAAGTTCTCTGTTTATATATTTTCCCCACCCCCACACTATCAACCAACCGCGGTAGTGCTTACTTTTCCCCAGCACCCATGTTGTGTGCGTGCAGGTGTGAGATACAGTGAAAGACACAAGGTGTACAAATCTTTATTCAATTTCCACCACCAGGAAGAAAGGAAACACTAGGGTGATCAGTGACAGGGATTAAATGAAAAAACAGTTGGAGGGGGAAATAAAACTCTCCACTCCCTGTGGTTCCCACCTCTCCCTGAACAGCTCAGGGGAGTTGGTAGACACTGCGTGCTCCTTCTTCAGAGACACCCGAGCTCTAATGTAACCACGGAAGAGGGGCAGGCAATCGGCCCTAATGACTCCCACCGTGGCCCACTGCCTGGACCTGTTTACGGCCAGTTTGACCAGGCCCAGGAGCAGACCCACAAGGAGGTCTTCAGACCTGCCCTCCCTCCTCCGTACCGGGTGCCCAAAGATCAGGAGCGTGGGACTGAATTGCAAAGAAAAGCAGAGGAGGAGGTTTTTGAGAAAATCAAAAAGGGAGTACAAAAGCCCACACCCAATATACACGTGGTCCACAGACTCCTCAGCGCCACAGAACAAGCAGTTGGGCTGAGAGTCCGTTAACCACTGCAATCTGCGGCTGCAGGGGACCGCTGTGTGCATCACCCTCCACCCCAGATCTCCGAGAGAAAGGGGGAGGACTCCCGCGTAGAGAGCCCTCCGCTGGGCATCCTCACTGCCCGGTGGCAAATGGGTATGCTAGGGCATGTCCAGGCAGTGATCTGCTGTTTATATTTTTTTGTGGAGAGATCTTGACACTGATCCACCTTCCTCAGAGCCAGCTCTCAGAGTGAACCGAACCTCTGACACTCCTGCTTTTTTTAATTTTTAAAAAATTTATTTTCATTTTTCTTTTTTCCTTTTTTTCCCCCACACTACCGCCTAACCGCGTTAGTGCTTATTCTTTCCCCAGCACCCATGGTGTGTGTGTGCAGGTGTGAGACACAGTGAGAGACACAAGGTGTACGAATCTATATTCAAATTTCCACCACCAGGAAGATAGGAAACACCTGAGTGGCCAGTGACAAGCACTGCCCTTCACATCAAAGGGCAATGCTGTGTGATCAAACAGTGAAGGGGAGGGCAGGGACTAAATCAAAATAGAGTTGGAGGGGGAAATAATGCACTCCACTCCCTGTGGCGCCCACCTCTCCCTGAACAACTCCAGGGTGTTGGTGGACACCACGTGCTCCTTCTCCAAGGACACCCGGGCCCTAACGTAACCACGGAAGAGGGCAGGCAGTTGGCCCTAACAACCCCCTCCACGACCCGCTGCCTGGACATGTTGATGGCCAGTTTGGCCAGGCCCAGGAGCAGACCCACGAGGAGGTCTTCAGACCTGCCCCTCCCTCCTCCATACCGAAGATCAGGAGCGTGGGACTGAAGTGCAACCAAAAGCAGAGGAGGAGGTTTTTGAGAAAATCAAAAAGGGAGTACAAACAGTTGGGCTGGGAGTCCATGAACCACCGCAATCTGCGGTTGCAGGGGACCGCTGCGTGCAGCACCCTCCACCCCAGATCTCCGAGAGAAAGGGGGAGGACTCCCGCGTAGAGAGCCCTCCACTGGGGATCCCCACCGCCCGGTGGCAAATGCGCATGCTAGGGCATGTCCAGGTGGTGATCTGCTGTTTAAAATTTTTTTTTCTTTTTCTTTTTTTATATATTAACCCCCACACTACCGCCTAACCGTGGTAGTGCCTATTTTTTCCCCATGCTGTGTGTGTGCAGGTGTGAGACACAGTGAAAGACACAAAGTGCATGAATCTTTATTCAATTTCCACCACCAGGAAGATAGGAAAAAACCCGGGTGGCCAGTGACAAATCTGCTGTTTATATTTTTTTTATTAACCCCCCCACACTACCGCCTAACCGCGGTAGTGCTTATTTTATCCCCAGCACCCATGGTGTGTGTGTGCAGGTGTAAGACACAGTGAAAGACACAAAGTGCACGAATCTTTATTCAATTTCCACCACCAGGAAGATAGGAAAACACCCGGGTGGCCAGTGACAAATCTACTGTTTATATTTTTCCTTATTTTTTTCTTTTTTTCTTTTTTTTTAATTTTCTACTGTTTATATTTAGTCAGCCAGGGCTTCCTGATTGGAGCATATTAACAGCTCCAATCAAAGATCTCGTAGTCAACAACGTCCATCTGGTTCCATTCACTACAATTGTTGGAATTAAGCTGTCAATGTTAACTCTATCATTAACCACACACACAAACACACACACTGACAGCATGCTGAAAACAACTGTAAATCTTTTACCGAATGTAAGTCTATCAAACTAATTTTCCAATTGCAAGTTGCTTAAATCAGAAAGGATTAAGCCTTTCAACTCTTTGGGTCTTCTCCACCATTCGGTTCAATCATTGCTGGTATTATATGTGCATCGACTCCATTTCCCCATTGTTGATTCCGATTCCCTCAGAACTCCATCCCTCAGTTCACGAAATTCTATCAGTCTCAGCTTTGAAAGCTCCAAACGACTCTGAGCTCACAGAAACCTAGGGGAGACATTTCCAATTATCTACTACCCTTTGTGAGAAAGATTCCAGTCCCAGTTCTTCCTTTATTTGAAATTTTGTCGTCATTTTGTTTGGTGTAAGCTGACTTACTGAAAGAGAGATTATCATCCATTTATGCATAATGACCCAGTTATGAAGAAATTAATGTGATTTATTTTCCTTTCTGTCATGGCTGTGAATTTAATTGCCTAAACTCTGGAATTTGCTCTCTACAATCTCTCACTCCTCCTTTTAATATGTGTTGTAAAATTTATCTTACCAAGGTTTTGGTCATCTATCTCAATAATTACTTACATAATTCTAAGTTTCAATATGTTAAACGTTAAATGTTGAAAACAAATGCAAATTGTTGTTTATTTTCACTTCACTTTACTTTGGAAATTATCCAAACAAGTGTTTGTGGAACAAAGGAGCTTCTAAAGTGGAGCCATCACAGCTCATTTGTTTTAATGTGTGTTTTATTTTTCCCTTCATCGTTTCACTCTCACAGATTGCTGGAAGGCACAAATCGCGGATATTATTTTTGTAATCGATGGATCGGGGAGCATATCGGGCACTCAGTTTAACAACATGAAACGTTTCATGGTAGGAATGGTGAACAATTCTGATGTTGCTACAGACAAGGTTAAGTTTGGAGCTGTGCTGTACGGTAATAGCCCTCAAACTGTCTTCCATCTTGATCAATTCACAAGTAAAGATGACGTCAGTAAAGCAATTTATGAAATGAATACTGTAGGTGGAGCTACCTTTACTGCAAAGGCCCTCAGTTTTGCAAATGGGCTTTTAGATCCACTAGAAGGTGGTAGAAAGCAGTTTGGAGTGCCCCAATTTCTTCTGGTCATTACTGATGGGCAGTCGACCGACAGAGGAGATTTAAATTCTGTAGTGAAGGTAATCAGCGATGAAGGTGTTAATATATACACAGTCGGTGTAGCTGATGCAAATCAAGGTGAACTCCTTCAGATTTCTGGATCTCCAGAAAACTCCTTCTATGTGCAAGAGTTTGAAGACTTGGAACGATTGATGAACACCATATCCCAGAAATTCTGTCATGACTCTAAGCCCGGTGAGTAATTTTAGAAACCTGAAATGTCTATGTCAATGAGGTGAGCAATGTTGTCTTTCTTTTTCTGGTAGTTCTTCAAAACAAAGAGAGCACTTGCCATGGTGATCTGTCTTTCAATATGGGGAGGGAACGTTATTGCTCCATAGTTCTGGCTGAGTAGACTTTCCCAGTTTTACTACCTGCCACAGGCCTAAAAGAAGGATTTACGGGTTGATATATGGTTGGCTATGCTATGATCACACTTTCTGTGGACATCAGGTCCCAGAGTGGGACATGATCCTGAAGATTCTGGGGCAAAGCCAGGAGCATAACCACTGCACTGCAAGATCAGCCCATATCATAATATTAGCAGTGAGAAAGAAAGGAATCATTAACAGTTCATGTTAAGGAGATGAATAGGTTGTTTTCTGCCTCATTTTATTTGAAACAGCTGGAAAGTGGACATATCCCACAAAGTCCATTGGACTTATTAAAGTGAGCTTTCAGGATTCAATTGGATTTGGAGTAGG
Source organism: Chiloscyllium plagiosum (assembly GCF_004010195.1). NCBI lineage: Eukaryota > Metazoa > Chordata > Chondrichthyes > Orectolobiformes > Hemiscylliidae > Chiloscyllium > Chiloscyllium plagiosum. The sequence continues at coordinate 22,447,190 of NC_057738.1, forward strand.
CTGGATTTATTTACCTCCCTCCAGTCTAAGCCGGGAGGTTAGTTTGGAATTAGACAATATCCTAGGATTATTTTATCTCGTGTGTAACGAGAAAGGAACAAAAAGGGCCCAGACAAGGCAAGGATTTATTTCTCTGTCATATAGATCTGAACATTTTGCCTCCTTAGAAATTTCTTTAAAATCCATTGCTGGCAAAGCCAATTACCTAAATCCTAATTGCTCTCGAATGGTGAGCTAACTTCTTGAATCTTTGCAGTCTTTGTTACTTGGATACATCCGCAGAGACATTAGGGAATAAATTCCAGGATTTTACCCACTGCAGTGAAAGCAAACGTATAGTTCTAGGTCAGGATTGTGTGTGAAAGGTTGACTCTCAGACCCAGTTGATAGAAAGCAGAGACCAGTTTTCTGTACTATAGAAGAATGATTATGTATTGCAAGTCATTAGACTATAGGTAAACAGATACAAACCATTGGCAGGGAACACAGCTAACTAAAACTCTGTTCCCTTATAAACTCCCCCTTACACACACACGCACACACACACTTAGGGAAAATAGATTATTGACAGAGGCAGAGAAAAATTTTAAAGTCAGTTCAGTGGCCTTTGTTGCCTGATTTTGTTGTTGAGATGATCTGTCATCAACTAACCAGGCTCTTCGTGTTTAGTTGCCTTTCTCTGGGAGCATTCTCTGGTTTGTAAGAAGTACAGTGTGACTGGTTTATTTAGAAAATGTCTCTGATCTAGCAAGTCAAAAGTCACAGCTCACAGCAAATACTGCAGCAAAGGTTTCTGGTTTTATTCAAGTTTAAACCAAGTTTTCTGTTTAACTGCAGAAAACAGATAGTGGAGGACAACAGCGCACATTTCTGGGTCTTTGTTTCTCTCTGCGTCTGTGTAACTTTGTCTAGTTCTAACTTCCTTAGTTATTGGAGAACCAGTCAGCTTCATCTGTAAACAACTCTGCAGTTCCAGATATCTGCACATTGAAGGAATCATGCTATAAAAACAGAATGCACAATAGGTACCAGATTGCTTGCTGTGAAATTGTGCAGTCATTCTGGTAAATCCCTAGTTTTTTTAAATGAACAGTTCTTTCTCATTGTCATCTGCAAGTTTTTAAAGACACAACAATAAAAAGACACAGTCTGTACAGTGGGTAAAGCCCACCTTAAAAGCTACCTCTTCAAAACCTTTTAGTTGTGACTGTAGGTCTTTTATACAATGTCACAGAGTCAACAGTTGGTCAGTGGTAGCCCTCTAGCTTCTGAGTAAAAAAGTTGTGGATTCAATGCCATATCACTAGCTTCAGCATAATATCCATATTGGTGATCCCATGTGGGATTGAAGGATTGCTACACTGTCAGAAATTCAATCTTTTTAATGAGAGTGCAACACGTGGACATAACAAAATGGCAAAATGCTATTTTTCAGAGGAACACTTTTCCCCAAGACATTTGAGTGGATGTTTATCTTTCAATCAATACCTTTAAGTAGATTATGTGCACAAATAAACTATCACTGTCTCTTCAACAGAGATCACTCCACAAATGAATTTAATTCACTGTAAACCACTTGGAGACCGCTCAGTTTGTGAAAGGGTTGATAGAAGTCCCGCTTCTTTCCTCTTTCTGTAAATGCATCAGTCAGTCAAAAATATCCAGCAGTTGTTAAATTCACAAAACTAGTATTTGCAACCAGCCTTCTGGCTACATTTCTGTTACTCTTCATTAATAACTGTGCCTGTTGGAAAAATGTATCTTGGTAAAGATCACCTCTGCTCTGGTCACAATCAAACATGAAACAAATGGTGGGAAACTTACATCCAGAAGTGGGGAATTACCCCTTGATATTGCTAACACAAAACTCTTGCAATCTCTAAAAAGGTGGAGGGAGCAGTTACAGTTATAACTTTCATAGGAGAATTCAATAGAATTATGAAAGGGAAAATGTTTTGTAAGATAGTGGAAAGCGATGAATATGAAAAAAAAATTGGATAGCTCAATGTTTTAAAATTGGCAAAACTAAATGTTAATGATACACTAAGCTTGATCTTGTGTGCTATAAGATTACGTGATTGTACTCATGTTGTTCAGGCAGAAGATACAGAAGCTTGAACACACGAATCAGCAGGTTCAAGAACAGCTTGTTTCTGGCCCTTATTAGACTGATGAATGGACTCTCTGACTTCAAATAACACCGTTGGTGTTAATGTTGTATCGCGCACATCCCGTGTGGTCTAACCTGTATGCCTTACTCTGTCCAAGCTTTTTTTCTCACCCTACTGTCTGTACGTCCTTGCTTATTCTGATCTGCCTGTGCTGCTCACAAACAAAGCTTTTCACTGTACTTAGGTACACATGACAATAACTAAATCAAATCAAGTCAAATATTGGAGACAAAAATGGAAAAATCTCTCACTTAACGGAGATTGCACACCCGGTTAATCTATTTTGTGTCCTGACAGGTTTTGTGTTTTTTTTGTTTTGTAGATTGTGATGTTTACGAAGCAGACATTGTTTTTTTAATTGATGGCTCATCAAGTATTTCTGCAAGTGATTTCAATCATATGAGAGATTTCTTGAAATACGTGGTGCGGATGTTTACAGTTGGTCAGACAAACGTCCAGTTTGCTGTTGCCCAATACAGCAAAGAACAAGCCACTATTTTTCAGCTGAATGAGATAAGTGTTCAAAGTGAGCTTATTGACCGAATCGATAAAATCACCCAACTCACTGGTGGAACCTTGACAGGGAAGGCACTTGAGTATGTGATGGATTTCTTTGAAACATCAGCAGGAAGTCGAAAGCTACAAGGGGTCCCTCAGTACTTACTTGTCATTACTGATGGCTTGTCCGAAGACAGTGTGGTTGCCCCAGCCAGCAACTTGAGAAAGGAAAATATCAATGTTTTTGCAGTTGGCATTGGACAAACAAATGACAATGAGCTGATTCAAATTAGTGGTGCACCAGAGAGAAAAATTTATATTGAAGACTTTGGTGAGTTAGACACAATTAAAAGGAGAATTGTCCGTCATCTGTGCACTCCGTCTGTGGAAGGTTAGTAGACTTGGTACGGTTTTCTAAATTACAATTAACTGTAGTTCAGTATTTCAATGATATCCTTTAATTAAATTAATATTTTCTTTTGTTACTATGAAGGGAAATAAAATTCAATTTGGAAACTATTTATTAAAGCATTTATGTTTTCTCCCGTTTGGTTCTGTGTTAAAGTCATAGAGTCAGAGACATACAGCATGGAAACAGACCCTATGGTCCAACTCATTCATGCCGACCAGATATTCCAAACAAATTTAGTCCAATTTTCCAGCACTTGATCCATATCCCTCTAAACCCTTCCTATTTATATATCCGTGCAGATACCTTCTAATGTTGTAATCGTGCCAGCCTCCACCACTTTCTCACACACATTTCTCCACATCTCAGTCCTACACCATCTCCTTTAGACTGCAACCCCCCGACACATTTCAAGAGGTGCCACAAAATGGCCGGAGAATTTTCATCCAAAAGCAAATATGACAGATGCTTAAAATTTGACATAGACCAGGAAATGCTGCAAATGTTTAGCAGATAAAGTAGCATATGTAGAGCGAGATGTAGAATTCACTTGTCAGTAGAATGATTCTGTCTAAAACATCCACCCAAAGACCTGTGCCTGCCCATTCCTTTATCCAAGGTGACCGGGACGTCCTGAGGTTCTGTGCCCAGTCCAGATATCTGCTGCAAAACAGGCCAGCACCTCCTGCTGGTTCCTTCATGAAACTGTATTCCACTTTAAGCTCAGAATTTTCGGTTGCTATGTTGGGGCTACTAGGCTCAGGGCTGAAACTAGGCAGCATACTGCTTTAATTGCTTGGTTTCCTTTGACTTTTTGCTTAAAATTTGCTTACACATTCATCACTACTAAAAGGATGACTTCATGTTGGGACAGGAAAGACAATTTCACAGGAGTTGCTATGGAGCTCACAGTCTATCAAATATTATAGAATACATTTGCCCTTGTAGTGTACAAAATGTAATAAACCATTTGTGTACAAACAGCAAGATACCATAATCTACTCCATTTGGATAAGAGATGCAAGGAGGAATTCTCTTGTCTGCTGTTTTATATAATAGAGCTGTGCAATATCTTATGTGCTCTGTCTAAAATACCTTCCAAAGGATGTTTCCTGTGAAAATAGTGTTCCTACAATTTTTTAGTCAGAGCCCAGACTTAATGCTCAAATCTCCAGTAAAAACCAGCCTGCAGTCTGATGAATCAGGAGAATTAGTATAAAATTTTCTTTCTAAACAAAATCAAAATAGTATGAAAGTTGATTTGGAAAAATTAGTAGTAGTTTACTTTATATCATGCAGGTCAGAGTTGTTTTCATATAAAACCCCTGTTACGGCATCTGAAAATACTTTAAGAAAACCTTTATATAATGCTCACAGAGGGAGCAAGATTTCAGCCATGGCCTCTTCTGATATCATACACAGGCAACTCCTGTATGAGTATCCTGATCATAATCAGGACTGAGAAACACAAACATTTTTAATCTTCCAGACACAGGGATTGGATAGCAAGCTCCCTCTCCAGTGCCTCATCAAGTGCTGCCAAGGCAAACACAACATAGGGTTTAATGCAGAATAACGCTCCATTTGCATTTGAGGAGCAGGGCAAACTCTAATTGTCGTCATGTTACAATTGGCCGCACAAACTGGTGAAATATTCCACCCCCTTGTTGCATCGCTGTATGTTGGAGGACCCACTGCAGGTTCGATCCTCCCAGCTCTCTGTGCACTTCCTACTTGGCCAGAGTCCGTTTTGTTCCTTTTATTCTCTGCACACCCCAAACCCCACAATTCATTCTGCCATTCCTTTAGTAGCTTACAATCCTAATCCCCCCCCAAAAAAAACTGACAATGTTACAATCGGCAGCCTCATCAACGACTGAGTTTGCACAGTGTTCCAGGATGGTAATGGGTAACCACAGGATCAGCAAAACGTCTCAATATGTGATTCAGAACTGAAAGAGCCAGTTCTGAGCCACAAATGCACTCTCTGTAATGTAGATAATACTCTGCATGCTTGGGACATTAAAAAAATAAATATATTAATTGTGTTTAAATACTTAACTTTCCTATGCAAATTCTTCTTTAGCTGAATGGGCAGATCCTGGAGCTGATGTGGTGTTCATGGTTGACAGTCAAGATAGCCAAGTACTTAAAATGATTCAGAAATTTATAATGGGAAATATTGGACAGTTGAATGTTGGACTGGACAAATACAGAATTGGATTTTCGCAATTCGGCAAGGATGTGAAAACAGAATTTTTACTGAAGCATTCTGTTAGTAAGAAGGACGTGTTGAATCACATAATGAAGAGTTACAGCCTTCAAGATGGACCACCACTGGCTATACCAGATGCCATTCATCACTTACAAACAACTCACTTCACATCATCGGCTGGAAGTAGGAAGAATGAAAACATTCCTCAAATTGCAGTAATAATTACTGACGCATCGTCACAGGATGCTGTTAAAGATCATTCCAAAATTTTAATCAAAGACGGTGTAATAGTTATCTCCATTGCCATATCAAAATCAGAGACTGATCAGCCACAAATAGCAATGGATTATTCATCATATCCATTTGTTTCCCTGTACTCGTACTTGAATCAGCTATACCAATATTCAGATGATCTGTCTCTCACAATACGAAACATAACTAAAGAAGTGAGCAAGATTAAAAAACCATCAGGTAAAACCCAAACTATGTTCTTTGGAAAATGAGTTATCTTTTGCAAACCATAATGTCTGTCTGCTTGGTATTTACTATTCTGCCGAATGCATTAGCTCATCACATATTGGTCACACAGCACATTAGGAGCATGTATCCTTTTCATGAAAGCTCTGCAGGTGAATATGCAATGCAGAACAAAACAATTTTTGTTTGAACATAATGAATAAAAATTGAAACAATAGCCTTTATCTTTTCTCCAAGCCTTGCCACCTGGCAAACTGTTTATCAAATTATACCATGTGGAAATAACTGGAGTGTAATGCGCATTCGCACACAATCCTTTCAGATCTAAGTTCAGGCAGATGATGTGAAAATGTCCCTTTTTCTATTGGCTGAATTGGTCAAATGTGAAATACGGAGGCTTTGAATAACCTTAACTAAAAAACCTGGGTATTAATCTATTGTGTAAAATTGCTGAATATTTAAAGTTCAGGTTAGAATATCCCACCTAATATTTTTATCAGGATGGATTCACTTCAAATCGTGAACCCATTTACGTATTTGAAATTTGTTCTTATATTTCCCAGAGGCATTTCATCCCATAAGTGGCAATAACTCAGCTATCACAATCAGGAACGAATTGGCTCTTCCATTTTCTTTGAGGTGGGGCCTAAAGGTTGCTGTCAATCTTCATGAACAGACTCAACCCTCCATAGCAGGGTGGCCTGAACTACAGTACTTCATAAAAAACAATGGTGGTTTGCCAGTCAGTGTGGCTTGAGCCTCCCAGTGTAGGCCAATGGAGGTGATATCTTACTGTACATCAGGTTGATCCTCTAATGTCTGGGCAATTACCAAGATGCTTTTTATTCATTTGTGTCCAACAGCATTTACAGAAGCTTTCTTCTCTGTTAATTCCTGCCTTCTCCACTCTTGCCTTCTGTGTAAACCACCAATTGGGCTTGCTGTTCAGATGGATATGTACATTTGTAGGTGCCCCATTCTTATTCACCATATTGTAAAAGATTTTCACCTGTTTAACACAGCATCTGACTGAATCATGAGTAACTTCAGAGTTCTGTTCTAACTTGAACTTTATTCAACATCATTTAGAATCATATCCATTATGAAGTCCCTACTGCACTGACCTAGAGATCATGTCACTGGACTAGTGACCCAAGGACCCAGGTAATAAAATCTCTACAGTGTGGAAGCAGGCCATTAAGCCCATCAAATCCACACGGACCTTCCGAAGAGCACCCAGCCAGACCTACCCCATCCCTGTAACCCTGTATGTCCCATGGCCAATCCACCTAACCTGCACATTTTCGGACTGTACAAGGAAACCAGAGCACTGGAAGGAAACCTACACCGATACTGGGAGAATGTGCTAACTCCACACAGACAGTTACTGGAAGCTGGAATCGAACCCAGATCTCTGGCACTGTGAGGCAGCAGTGCTAAGACCCAGATCATGAATAGCAAATCGCAAGTCTAATACTGACCTTGGGAAGTCCACTACAAAACATCTTCCAGCCTGAAAAATGTTGAATGATCATTACTCCCTATTTCCTATCACGCAGCCAATTTTGTACCTATGTTGGTACTGACCCTTTTATTTCCTGATCAATAGATTTCCTTGCAAGTCTGTTGTATATCAAACCATCTTCTGAAAGTCCATGTACACCACAGCAGCAGCATTACCCTCTGTTGCCTTTTCAAACAAAACTCCCAAGTTTGTTAAACATGACATTTTTGCTGACTCTTCCTAATCAATTGACATTTTTCCTGTAACTGCTAATTCTACCCTGAATAATTGTTTCTCAAAACTTCACCACCACTGAAGTCAAGCTGATCAGCTGGGCTTATCATTACAACTTTCTTGGACAAGGCCATAATGTTTGCAAATTTCTAAAATTCCACCATCTCCTCTGAGTCCAGGGAAGAGTATAAAATTGTAAGCAGTGCTCCAGCAATTTGCACTCTCACTTCTTTCAAAAGCCTTGGATGCACCTCATCTGGTCATGTTGCCTTGTCAACTTCAAGTGTCAATAGTCTGCCCAACATTTCTCCTCTATCAAATGACTGAGTTCCCTCCTGTGATACCACGGCCTGGATATCATCTCTCTCTTTAGCAAGGACAGACTTTTTTTTTCCCTTATCCTGAGTTCACCTGTGAATTTGCTATTGCCTGTGCTAGTACCAGTTGCATCTCTGAATACTTAAACAGGTCTTGTCTTCTCATATTCTCTCTTAGTTCCTCTAACCCTGTCAAGTTATGTTAAAGCCTTCTCACTAGCACGAGCTGTATAAATGAATCTCAGCCAATGAAGCCCACATTCCTTGAATTAATGGGGAAAAAAACTCTCAAGTCTTTCAGTCATTTCTCGACATAGTTCCTCAAGAATTAGTTCCGTGGCATTTCTAAGCAAAGCTTCCAACATCATTTAGAGGCCACCACTTCTAAGGAAGATGAGAAACATCAACAATTTGGAAGTGCTGCAGATTGCCACAATGACAATCTCTCTCAAAGGCCAAGGTAGTGGGTGATGAGTTGCAAAGATATGAGATGTGGCATAGTCACGCAGACATGGCAGAATATTTTGGTTAATCTAAAGTCTCTCCCTGAAGAATGAGTTCTCATTACATCTTTCAAGTTTATCATGTTATGTTTTTGTTTTACAGTGTGCCAGTCAAACTTAGTTGCTGATATTGTTTACCTGGTGGATGAATCTGGCAGCATTGGGGAAACAAACTTTGAACTGATGCGTAATTTTCTGGTCCGTGTTACCAGCGCATTGGACATAGGTCCTGACAAAGTGCAAATTGGTTTGGTTCAATACAGTGATGATACCACACCAGCATTTTACCTTAACACATTCCAAACAAAGGTCGGTGTGCTTGACCGTATAAAAGCAATGCCTTATAGGAAAGGACGGACAAATACTGGGGCTGCCATTGATTATGTGATGCATTATTACTTTATTGAAAGTCGTGGTAGTAGGAGAAGACAAGGAGTTCCTCAGATTGCTGTAGTAATTACTGATGGAAAATCATCTGATCAGGTCTCAAGACCAGCCCAGACCCTGCGGAGTCATGGTGTTACTGTCTATGCTTTGGGAATTAAGGATGCCATTGTAGCTGAACTCGAAGATATTGCCTCATATCCTCCAAACAAGTATGTTTCCACTATCGAGGACTTTGGCCACTTGACGTCATTGGAAAGCCAAATACAGAAGAAGATTTGCAGTGAGATTATAGACATAATCTCTGTTAAACCACATGAAGAAGAGACTCTTCAACAAGGTGAGATTTTTAAAAATGCTACTTTGCAAATTCAGAATGCAGTTGCCGTGAAGCTGAATTATTTAACGACCCAGTATCTTTTATGTCAAATGGGCTCAAATGTAAACATTTTTATCCTTGGCCAATAATCATTTTATAATAATTTCTATATTTAAGGGTGGTGCACAGAAGCTATTCTGCCAAAGATGATTGTTGTTAAAGTAAAGCTGTAATGAAATGACTTGTAGTTGTACACATTCACTTACCTGGAACATCCCATGATGTTCCGAGATAGAAGTGAAAGTGTTGCAAACTGACTCTAGTATCAAAGAGCAGTGATGTGGAGAGAGGGGCAGAATGCTGTAACCTCATTCCTAACAGCTTTCCTGGAGTGCCTTTTGGTTGAAAGATTATGTGCAAGCATAAGTCAGCCATTCGGTTTTGTGAATACTCTCCAAGTTTATGGTTGACGTATCATCTTCTGAGGGAGCCTTACTTTAGGAGCTGTGGCCTGCAATAGAGCTGACAACTAGAAATTTAGCACTGAATGAAGAATAAAGTTTGCTCCGAGACAACAGGGCCTAGTTTTACACTCTGCGGAATTGAAGGCGAGAGAGAGTACTGCAATTCAAAATGGAACTGGGGTGCAATCGAACAGCCCAACAGCCTGTTGAGACCCTTAAGTGACTCCTTAATGCAGGCCAAGAAAGTCAGGAAGGCCAACTGCAGCTGTATAAGTCACACACCCTGACATACACCGACACACACACACACCCCGACATACACCGACACACACCCCAACACACACCCC
>NC_057738.1:22458168-22476110 GCF_004010195.1 Chiloscyllium plagiosum
ACACACACCCGACATACACCGACACACACACACCAACACACACACCCCAACTTACACCGAAACACACACACACACCTGCCCCGACATACACCGACACCCACCCACACCGACACACACACCCCGACATACACCGACACACACACACCCTCAACATACACCGACACACACACACACCGGCACACATACACCTCAACATACACCGACACACACACTGACACATACACACGCACATACACGAAAAATAGACTATTTGCAGGGTCAAGGAAAACGAGAAAGTCCGTTCAGTTATCTTTACTTCCCAGTTCCAATGTTGAGATCCTACTTCGGCTAACCAGCCCCTTGGTGTTTAGCTGTAATTGTTTGAAAGCTTTCACTAGTTTGTAAGAAGTACAGAATGATTGATGTACTACAAAAATATCTCTGAGTTATCAATTCACAGCTCACAGCCACTGTTGCAGGAAAGAACGTTGACATTTTTTTTTCCAAGTTTAAGCCTGAGCATTTTACTGCAAAGAACAGGTAGCTTCTGATGAGAAAAACAGCAGCATTCCATTCTGCCTCTTTCTCTCTCTCTGTCAGAGTTGCAAAGCTTGAATTTCCCCATTTTGAGAGTCAAGTGAAGGTAAGCAGTGTGAGATGGTTGATGAACGGGTGAACTGAGGTTACAGTTTCTGTTGTCACACTTGAATTAGTCATTCACATAGAGCTTACACAAAAAGGACCTGTCCGGTTTTTATTCTCCTGTGCTCTTCACTCTCATCTGCCTCCTCCTCTTCCTTCTGGACTTGCTCCTCGACTTCTCATCTCAGGCTGTGACATGTATGCCTTTTTCACCTCGTGCCCCTGGAATAGTCACCAGCCTAACTGAGTGTTGTATCAAATTTACATTCAATCCTGCTGCTTTAGATGAGGTTGCACAGTTCCGATGGATTGGGAAGTGAACACGTGACCTCCCAAATTTAATAATTGATGTTCAAGCCAATGCCATATGTGGTGCAATTTACCTGTCTTAATTTTTGAAGTGCAATTTAATATATGTTAAGTGCAGGTAATTTGTAATTTTACTTTTTAGGTTTACCAAAGTGGTGGCTTCACAAATTGAAGGGAAAGCTGACAAATCTTGAATGCAGGAATTAGGATAAATCCTACAAGTGAGCATCAGTGCTGCTGTGTGTTCCAGCTTTTGTTTTAGGAACTGAAGCCATATCCCTTTCTCTTTCAGGCTGTGTTGAAACAGAACAAGCTGATATTTTTTTCCTGATTGATGGGTCAGGTAGTATACAGCCCAACAACTTCGAAAAGATTAGAACATTTCTGTCAGAGGTAACGAAGCTCTTCAGTATTGGAGCAAACCAAGTTCGCGTTGGGGTTGTGCAGTATTCAGATCATGTAAAATCTGAATTTGAAATAACTCGATATACTAGTGAAGCGGGACTATTGGGAGCGATTAAACAAATTGTTCAAATCGGAGGAGGCACCGAAACAGGCCGTGCATTAACCTATATGACGACTTATATCGATGAAGCGAAGCGAAGCCGGAACACCGAAGTGCAGCGTGTAATGATCACTCTCACAGATGGAGAGTCAAGTGATAATGTAACGAGTCCTGCGATGGAAGTGAGGCGACAGGGAGTGGTTGTCTATGCTGTTGGTGTAGGAGCTGCCAAGGAAAGTGAACTTCGGCTCATTGCGGGAGCTGACAACAGAGTTTTTTACATAAAAAACTTTGATGCTTTATCAGATATAAAAAGCAAAATTGGACGGGCCATCTGTATAGATAAAGGTAAGGAAATAGCATTAATCCACGTGTTCTTAAAAATCTAAATTCATGCGTGACTTCCTCACTAGTTATTGTGAAGACCAACAGTAACATTTTTTACCATCTCCTTGCACCAGTAAAAATGGCCTTCTGTGATGGCAATGAATTACCGATGGCTGTTTCTCATGATCATGACAGTGAGTTAACACTGCAATCCTTCAAACGAAGGTGAATGCACCTGTCCAGTCATAAACCACACAATCAAAGAGTTAATGCAGAATCCTTACTTGTGGTTATGAGATGCGCAGCTTTGAATCCAAGACATATGAGAGAATTAAAATAAGGAATGTTGCATGGTCTTTGATATGAACTATTAACACTGTTACTGTGTCCATTGATGCTACCAAACCTGCTGAGTATTTCCAGTGTTATCTGTTCTTATTATGGAAATGATCAATTGTTTGTTTAGGGAGATTCATGAGAAGCAAGGACATAGGTATCTGGTTGTGAGAGTTGATATTCTCCAAAAATTTGGTGGTCTCATGCACCTAGAATTCTGTTGGTGGTTTGACCTCCTCACCTAAAAATGGATACAATTACCACAGAAACAATGCAGCAGAGGTTCACACGGTATATGAGACTACTGTATGAGGACCGATTGGTTCTACTGGACCTTTAATCACTTGCATTTTAAATAATGGGAGGAAAGCAGCACCAGGGACCCAGGTTTGATTCCAGCCTCAGGCAACTGTCTGTGTGGAGTTTCCACATTCTCCCCGTATCTGCGTGGGTTTCCTCCGGGTGCTCCGATTTACTCCCACAATCCAAAGATGTGCAGGTTAGGAGAATTAGCCATGCTAAGTTGCCCATAGTGTTCAAGAATGTGTAGGCTAGGTGCATTAGTCAGGGCTAAATATAGGACAATAAGGTGGGAGAATGGGTCTGGGTGGGTGACTCTTGGAGGGTGAGTGTGGACTTGTTGGGCTGAAGGACCTCTTTCCATACTGTAGGGATTCTATGATTCTATGATCTGATTGAAATGTATAAAATTCTAGCAGGGCTGGGCAGATGAGATACAGGGAGGATATATCCCCGGTTGGAGAGTCTGGAACCAGTGGTCTCAGTTTCAGGATATGGGATTGGCCATTTAGGACTAAGGTAGAGAAACATTTTTTTCACTCATAGGATGGTGAACATGTGAAATTGCACTTCTTTTATTCATTCATGGGAAAAGGACCTGGCTGGGTCGGCAGCATTTATTGCCCATTCTTAATTGCCCAGAGGGCTGTTAAAAGTCAACCACATTGGCTGTGGGTCTGGAGACACATGTTAGGCCAGACCACACAAGGGTGGCAGTTTCCTTCCCTCAAGGACATTAGTGAACCGGATGGTTCCGACAATTGACAGTGGTCATCAACAATTCGGATGAATCATGTGTCATGGGAAGCACTGATCCCATGCTCAGGGACAGCATGCACTCTGAAGCTGCTTAGCTAGTTTCCCAGCTGGAAGGGGATACACCCAGAAGCCTGCCCTTAGAGTTGAAGGATGCAGTCACCAATGTGGCTGATGAAGGATTTCCATCACTAGACATAGCATGTATATTCTGTGTTTCTGCTGCTGCTCAAAATCACTAGGTCTTGCAGGCTTGCTTTGGCTGTGCAAGGTATTTCCTTCTTCCATTGTCCAGGAAGAGGATGTCTGTCCTCTGCGTCATGGCCTTCAGCATTCTCTGGGTGGACATCTACGAGCAAACAAGGTGGTGTGCCCCTGATTCCAGATCTACACCATTCCTGAGAACACTTTCTAAAGGTCAGCAGTTTGAGGTAAACGGTGACCACTGTTTAAACTGGACCTGCACTTCAAAATTCTCGTTTCTGTTCCTGCCCTCTGGCTGCCAATTAGACAGTGACCCCCCCCTTCTCCACATCAGTTAGGGATTCCTTCCTGTGGATATTTTGTGTAATTTCTGTCCCCTCTGAGTATAGGGTGAGGATAGTTTGACAACCCAGAAATTGTTCTGCTTTCCATTTCCCACTCCAACTCAAATTAAATCTGCCCAGTATTTTTAAAAGCAAATGGATTTATTTTGTCATGATCCTTTGTGATTTAGGCCCTAGGTTTTACGGTGATTGAGTAACATTTGCACCACACAAATACCAGGCAATGACCTTCTTCAATAAAAGAAAATCGAACCAGAGTCTCTTCATGTTCAATGGTGTTACCATCATTGAATCCCCCACTATCAACATCCTCGGGATTACCATTGCCCAGAAACTTAACTAGACTCGCCACATAAATGCACTGACTACAAGAGCAGGTCAGAGCCCAGGAATACTGCAGCAAGTAACTCATCTCCTGACTTTCCAAAGCCTGTCCATTATCTACAAGGCACAAGTCAGAAGTGTTATGGCATACCCCCCACTTGCTTGGATGGGTGCAATTTCAACACCACTCAAGAAGTTTGACCATCTAGAACAAAGTAGCTCACTTGATTGGCACCATATCTGCATGCATCCACACCCTCTACCACCAATGTTGAGTAGCAGAAGTGTGTATTATCTACAAGATGCACTGCAGAAATTTGCCTAAGATTCTTAGGTAGCACATTCCAAACCCATGACCATTTCCATCAAGAAGGAGAAGGGCGGCAGATACATGGGGACTCTACCACCTCTAATTTCTCATCCAAGCCACGCACCATCCTGACTTGGAAATATATTGGCATTTCTTCAATGTTTCTTGGTCAAATTCCTGGACTTCTCATCCTAACAGCACCAACAGCACATGAACTGGAGCAATTCAAGAAGGCAGCTCACTCTCACCTCTTCAAGGAAAACTAAGGACAGGCAATAAATGCTGGGCAGTCAGCAACGTCCATGTCCCACAGGACAATTCAAAACATCTATATTGTATCGTTTGACTGCAGGATCTGTGTAGGCTGACGTTGACTTAATAATAGGAAGACCATTGGAAGACACTGAGTCCTGAAGTAAAAGATTAATTGAAGAACATTAAATATATTACACAACACAAACTTCTTATTTTTCTCATTCCATTTGAAGTTTAATGCTGGATTACTGAAATGTCAAATTACTGACAAATGAAATGATATGTTATAGTTTTATTTCTAAAAGCTTATTAATTAATTTGATTGGATGCAACATAGGAATGCAAATAAGAAATATTGCCCCTTGAGCCTGTTCCATGTTCCAGTTACACTGTGGTCTGTCTGAACATCAGCTACATTTACTTAGAATCATAGACTCTCTACAGTGCGAGAAGAAGCTATTTGGCCCATTGCATCTACACTGACACTCCAAAGAATATCCCACCCAAACCCCGCAACCCTCCACCCTATTCTCATAATTCTGCATTTACCAAGACTACTCCAACTAGCCTACACATCCCAGGACACTACAGGCAATTTACCATGCTCAATCCACCTAACTAGCACAACCTCGGACTGTGGGAGGAAAACAGAGCACCCAGCGGAAACCCACTCAGACAGAGCAATAACATGCAAGTTCCATGCAGACAGTCACCCAAGGCTGGGATCGAACCCAGGTTCCTGAGGCTATGAGGCAGCAGTGCTAGCCACCACACAACTGAATTTGCCTTGGTTCCACATTCCATAATGGCATAATAAAAGGAAATCTACAGATCGCAGCCTCAAAGGCACATTTATCTCAGAATGCATGGCAGTTTGGGTGAAGGATATTTAGATTTTTTAATGCTGTTGTGTGTGGAAAAATTAATTTCCAAGAGAACCTAGAATCCTAAGATTTCACAACCTCATTTATGATTCTCTAATGAAAGGGAATATACATTTGTACCAACTCTCCTGAATCTTTTAACATTTTGGAATGTTAATATGATGAGATTATTCTGCACACTTCTTTATTGAAGTAAATATTAACAATATTTAAAGCAACATATTATAATGTGGCTCTTAATACATTGGAATTATTCTAAATGTTTACATTGAAGATGTTATTCATATCTTTATAACAAAGTGTTAACAGAAATGAAACTGTGAAAATCTGTCAAGTATACAAGATACATGGGAACATATGTGTAAATATAAAGAAATAGATATCATATATGTAACTTATATGAAATTGTGAGATCGCTGTTCTCTTTATGCTGATTTTCACAGCATTTTGAAAATACTTATTCTGCTTTATTTTCTTTCAGCTTGCAATCCTGACCGTAAAGCTGACATCATCTTTCTAATCGATGGATCAAGCAGTATAAAACAAGAAGACTTCGAGAAAGTGAAGTCATTCTTGATAAGTTTTGTAAATAAAAGCAATATTGCACCAGATAAGATTCAAATTGGGTTAATACAATATTCCACAGAAGTAAAGCTAATGTTCCAGCTTAATAAATACTCTTTAAAAAATGATCTGTACAAAGCAATTGGTGACATGAAACAGATTGCAACAAATACCCTCACTGGCAATGCACTGACATTTACATTGAACTATTTTGATGAAGTTAAAGGGGGTCGCCATGGTGTTCCACAGTATCTCATTGTGATAACCGATGGACAGGCACAGGATAAGGTCCTTGAACCAGCCAAAGCCATAAGGGATAAAGGAGTCACCGTGTTCGCAGTGGGCATAGGTGATGCAATCTACGCGCAGCTTGAGGAAATAGGGGGATCCCCGGAAAAAGTTCACTACATTGAAAACTTTGATCTGTTGAAAGATCAAGAAGCAGAAATTTCGTGGGAGATGTGCAATGCCGATAAAAGTAAGTAAACATTTTCCTTCACTTCCAAATATAGAGTTCCAAGAATTGACTGATAATGTATTCAAAAATAAGTTTGGAATTAAGATCATAATCTATATGACAGAAGTAGGCTATTCAGTCCATCAGGTCTGTGTGCCACTCAAGTGAAGTCTGGTTGATCTGATAACCCTCGACTCCACTTTTCCACTATTTTTCCATGACCCTTAATTTCCTTGATGAATAAAAATCTGATTCTGTCAACATTGAATATACTTAGCCAACTAGCCTCTGTGGTAAAGAATTTCAGGTTCACTGTTGTATGTGTTAAATGGGCAGTCCCTTATTCTGAGATTATATCCTTTCATCCTGGACTTTCCCATAAGGGGCAACATTCTTCCTGCGTTAATCCTGTCAAGTCCGCAAAGGATATTTTATGTTTCAATAAAGCCACCTCTCATTCTTCTAGATTTCAATGAGTACAGGCCCAAACTACTCTAACTCTCCCAAAAAACAGTCCCTCTGTAGCTAGGATCAATCTAATAAAGCCTCTGTGAAATGCCTCCAATCCCAATGTATCTTTCTTTAGCTAAGGGGTCCAAACAGTTCACAATATTCTGGCTGTGGTCTGTTTGGTGTCTTGAATAGTTCCAGTAAAGCCTCCTTACCTTTAGACTCCTTTCCCTTTGAAATTCCATTGCTTCTCCCAATTACCTACTCAAGTAGTTGCTGACCAAAACACTCATATTTAAACCGTTTCTTGGAGTACTTTGAAGAAGCTACACATGCTCTTGATAAGGGAGAACCAGAAGGCATTTGATAAGGTGCTAAATCAACATTTACTGTGAAAAAATGAAGCTTATGGTATAGGGTTTAACATATTGCATGGATTTAAGATTAGCTCACTAACAGGAAACAGACAGAAATGCAGTTATTTTTTGGTTTGTAAAATGTAATGAGTGGTAAGGTTAAAAAAAAGTCAATGCTAGCCCCTCAACCTTTTACAATTCATATAAATGATTTGGAAGAAGGATCTGAAGGTATGGAGCTAAATTTGCTGACAACACTAAGATCAATAGGAAAATAAGTTACAAAAAAAGATATAGGAGATTACAGAAGGAAAAGGCAGTGGATAGTTTTCTGTGTGTCCCCTTGTGATTGAATCACAAAAAGTTAGTACAAAGGAAGGTCAGTTTATTTGGAATCTTAATGTAATGTCATCATTTATTGCAATGGGAACTGAATACAAAGGTAAGGCAGCTATGCTTCAGTCATATAGGGCAATGGTGATGGCACATCTGGAATGTTGTTATGGTACTGGTCTTCTTATTTATGAAAGGATATAAATCCATTGGAAATAGATCAGAGGAGATTTACCATCCTAATACCATACTTTTGGAATGGGCATGTTGTCATAAGAGGAAAGGTTTTACAGACTCAAATTGTATCCATTGGAGTTTAGAAAAGTAAGAAGTGACTTGGCTGAAATGTATCTAAGATCCTGTTGGGTCTTGACTGGGTGGATGTGAAAAGGCTGTTTCCTCTTAGAACTAGAACTACTGTTTTAGAAATAAGGGATCACTCATTAAAACAGAAATGAATGGAAAATCTTTTTTTTCTCTCAGGAGGTCATTAGTCTTTGAACATCTCTTTTTGAGAAGGCAGTGGAAGCAGACTTTTTGATTTTTTTTCATGGGTGGGTTCTTAGTGAGCAAGGAAGTGAAAAGTTATTGGAGGATAGGTGGAAATGTGCAGTAGTCAGATCAGCCATGATCGTGTTGAATGGCAGAGTAGGCTTTAGTGATCAGAATGATTTGCTGTTGCTGCAAGCCTGTGTGTAGCACTGTACCGACCTTGCTCCACGATCCAGGGCTGTCTTCTACATGGAGCTGTCCGCAGTACCAACAGTGTCCAGTAGCAAACTGTCGGTGCTGCTGCATCTGCTGGAGCTACCTGCAATGAAATTACCCAGTAGTTCTATTGAGCCGGACCTCTTCCTGGGTCAGGTGCTAGAGTCCCATTCTGCCCTTGGCATTTGGCAGACTCTTGTTTTTGCTGGTCGACTCTTTAGTCAGGGAAATAAACTGGTCCACTCTCTCCTCGCCCACCAAAATGTGGGCCCATTCCTGGCCCACTCTCTCCTCGCCACCCTCTGTGCTGGAAATAACTTTCACTACACATGTACAGCACATGTTGACTGAGAAGGCTTCAGTCCCTGGTGAGGGGTGTTTGTTTATGTGTCATTTGTAGAATGACCGTGATCATATTATCAGTTTACATAATTATAGCACTGAAACATACTATTCAGCCCAACTAGGTTCAGATGTTTTTGCTCCACACAAGCGTTTCCCTACCCTACTTCTTGAAAGCTAATCCTTCCATTCTTTTCATGCCCTTCAAATTAATCTAAAATATTTCCCTCAATTGCTTCATATGGTTGCACTTATCGCATTCCAAATCATTCTCCGCTGAATTATCTTCCGATATCCACTTTTAGTCTGCACACAAGTGGAAATGTACTCTTTCCCTCGATCCTATCAATGCTTTGAAGACTTTAAACGTCTCTATCAAATCTCCCCTCTCAGCTTTCTCCTTTTTTTGGGAAACCAAGCCCAGCCTGTTACATTTTCCCCAACAACTGTATCCATTCTGTTCTGTAGCACGCAGTGTCACACCTAACAGGTTGAATGGTATCTTCCTTTGCTTCTGTTCTATAACTCTATCATTATATTTTAGCTTACATGAGAGTCATAGAGTCATAGAGACGTACAGCATGGAAACAGACCTTCGGTCCAACCTGTCCATGCCGACCAGATATCCCAACCCAATCTAGTCCCACCTGCCAGCACCCGGCCCATACCCATACAAATCCTTCCTATTCATATACACATCCAAATGCCTCTTAAATGTTGCAATTGTACCAGCCTCCACCACATCCTCTGGCTGCTCATTCCATACACGTACCACCCTCTGCGTGAAAAAGTTGCCCCTTAGGACTCTCTATATCTTTCCCCTCTCACCCTAAACCTATGCCCTCTAGTTCTGGACTCCCCGACCCCAGGGAAAAAATACTTTGTCTATTTATCCTATCCATGCCCCTCATAATTTTGTAAACCTCTATAAGGTCACCCCTCAGCCTCTGACGCTCCAGGGAAAACAGCCCCAGCCTGTTCAGCCTCTCCCTGTAGCTCAGATCCTCCAACCCTGGCAATATCCTTGCAAATCCTTTCTGAACCCTTTCAAGTTTCACAACATCTTTCCGATAGGAAAGAGACCAGAGTTGCATGCAATATTCCAAGTGGCCTGACCAATGTCCTGTACAGCTGCAACATGACCTCCCAACTCCTTTAGTCAATGCACTGACCAATAAAGGAAAGCATACCAAATGCCTTCTTCACTATCCTATCTACCTGCAATCCATTTTCAAGGAGCTATGAACCTGCACTCCAAGGTCTCTTTGTTCAGCAACACTCCCCAGGACCTTACCATTAAGTATGTAAGTCCTGCTAAGAATTGCTTTCCCAAAATGCAGCACCTCGCATTTATCTGAATTAACCTCCATCTGCCACTTCTCAGCCCATTGGCCCATCTGGTCCAGATCCTGTCGTAATCTGAGGTAACCCTCTTCGCTGTCCACTACACCTCCAATTTTGGTGTCATCTGCAAACTTACTAACTGTACCTTTTATGCTCGCATCCAAATCATTTATGTAACAGGTATCATTCCTGCCCATCACCCCATATCAGCGAGAACTCAGCACAACCTAGGTTGGCTGAAACTTCCAAACTTAAGTGTTTTTACCTGAATGGACATGTTGTCTGGTCAGATGAAAACTTTGATGTGAAGAGAAACCTGCAGGCTTTTCCAGACTAGCACTAACAGCCAGTCGAACTCTCATTGTCACAGAGGACTTCAGCAAAGCTTAACATGGACTTTTACACTGGATGGCATAAGACACAAGGCTGGAGTCATCATAGTTGCAAACCCCAGTTCACCATTCCTCCCCATTCATCCCACACTCCTATCCTGGGGTATATCATTGGCAGTCACACTGGTAGTAGTGTCCCTACAAGGTTACAGTATCTTCTCCAGAGTTTAGACAGGATGGCAAGGAATTTCAGTCCGTTGTTTTCCCAGACATTGTGAGACATTCACTGGGTATTTTTTTTCTTCTCTTTAGACTGCAGAAGGACCGAACAGGCTGACATTTTATTTGTAATCGATGGATCAGGTAGCATTCAACCGTATCAATTTGAAAGCATGAGGAATTTCATGTTGGCCCTGGTGAACCAGACCAACGTTGGCCCGGACAAGGTTCAAATTGGAGCTTTGATATTTGGTGATGCACCCGAAACCATATGTCGGCTGGACAAATGGCGAACAAAAGCTAAAGTGCAAGAGGAAATCATGCAATTAAAAAGTGTAGGTGGAAGCACTTATACAGTTGAAGCCCTTGCACATGCAGAAACTCTTCTGAGTAAACAATATGGTGGACGAAGAGAAGCTGGAGTTCCTCAGTTCTTGATCATCATTACTGATGGGGAAGCAACAGTTAAACAAGGATTGGATGCTAAAGCCAGAGCTATCAGAGACAGCAATGTTGAGATCCTTGCTGTTGGTGTAGATAAAGCCGATGAAAAAGAACTACAGACAATTGCGGGATCAGATAAGAATTGGTTTTATGTTCACAACTTTACTCGTTTGGAGTATTTATCCCGAAACATTTCTCAGAAGATATGTTTGGAAACCAAACCAGGTGAGTTACTCAGAGTGAGGTAATTACCTCTAAATTTGGAGAAAGTTAATGATCATCAGACTTCATGATGGTTTGGAGAGTCGACTGTTGTTGAAGAAAGCTGAACACTTCAATGTTTGGTTAAATAGTCCATTCCCACTCTCTCCTTTTCCTGAAACCTGGCATGGGGCAGTGACCACAAGAGCTTTCAGTTGGCATGGATCAGTCAGGTACCATGGATCCACCCAAAGGAGGATATGCACCAACTTGTACCATGCCAATTAGCTACATTCCTGCACCTCTAATAAAATCTGATGCCATGGGGCACTGGTTGGCATGATCTGGACAATCCTGCTGCCCCAGGGAATGAGTTTTTAATTTCAATTTATGAAACTGAAACTGACTTGATGTACATAAATTTTGAGTCATTTTCTTTTTAGAGCTTTCCTGTTGATTTGCATCCTTCAGCATCTTTCCACAGATCTTTCTCAACAATCAAATGCTGTACAGTGTAGACATATAAAAGTAGTTCTGAACAACTCTGTTCATTCTGCTAATTGAACTTCAAACATACAAGGCTCTTAGAGATCTTGACAGGGTAAATGTGGAGATGATGTTTCTTCTTAAGGAGTCAAGCACCTTTACCAGAGCAGAGACAAATCATTTTTTTCAAAAGAGTAACGTGGCCCTTTGGAGCAGGTAGATGGATGTTTGCTCAGCAAGGCGATCAGGTTATCATGGGTATGTGGGAATATGTATTAGAAGTTACACCTACCAGAAGAGATAGGAGCCCTTGAGAATGGCATGGGAGAGTGTCACCCATCTCTTTTATAGTCATCACCCACTGAGCCACTACAATCAAAATCGATAGTGTTTACATCCTGAACCCGGCATCCCAGAAGCCATCTTCAGAGAGAATTAATTGACTGGAGGCAGAACTTGCACCTCTCATTTGGAGGAAACTTCACCACAGAACAGCCTGAGAGTTCCACTGGTCTATGTTCTGCCACAGGAGAACGCCCCTATTCCTCTTTGACTCGGGGTCTTTTACTGCCATCCTACTTATTATTTTCTATAGTGGATCACAGTGGATCAGTGATTAGCACTGTTGCCTGACAGTGCCAGGGACCTGGGTTCAATTCCACCCTCAGCAACTGTCTGTGTGGAGTTTGCACATTCCCCCTGTGTCAGTGTGGGTTTCCTCCGGGTGTTCCAGTTTCCTCCCACTGTTCAAAGATGTACAGGTTAGGAAGATTGTCCGTGCTAAATTGCCCACAGTGTCCAGGGATGTGTAGGCTAGCCATGGTGCGTTAGCCATGGGAAATGCAGGGTTACAAGGATAGGGTTGGTGAATGGGTCTGGTTGGGATGCTCTACAGATGGTCAGTGTGGACCAGATGGGCTGAATGGCCTGCATGTTGAAAAATGTGGTGCTGGAAGAGAACATCCAGTCAAGCAGCATCTGAGGAACAGGAAGGTTGACATTCCGAGTATGAGCTCTTTCATGATGAAGAGCTCATGCCCGAAACGTCGACTCTCCTGCTCCTCAGATACTGCCTGACCTGCTGTGCTTTTCCAGCACCACACTTTTCAACTCTGATCTCCAGCATCTGCAGTCCTCACGTTTTCCTCCTGAATAACCTGCTTCTACACTATAGAGATTCTATGATGATTCTCACTTTGTGGTGCTTCAGTTTTGTTCAGATGTACAGCTATAACCTGCCATGGGGCATTTGTTTTACACCAATGACAGTATATGAGTGCAAGTTATTGTGACACTTTGCAATTATTAATAATGTGAATTTGGTTAAAAAAAATCTCAAGAATTTAACATTTTTTGTATCAAGTTTAAAACAATAATGCTTGCCAGATGATTTAAAACTCAGTTTTGTTCAAAGCTAGTTGGCTTTCAAGACTGAGCTTACATTTATAAATTTATTTGAACAAGTCCAAAATTTGTAAAGTATGTGAAATACTTACACCTGTAAAATATTGGTGTCATTAAAGTGTTTATGTTTTTCTGTTCCAGATTGCGAACTATCTGAATCAGATGTTGTTTTTCTAATTGATGGATCAGAAAGTATTAAAGCAAAGCAATTTATGTCCATAAAGACATTCTTGAAGTACATCATTGAAAAGCTGAGTATTGGCCGTACAAAATTTCAGTTCGCAGTAGCTCAATATAGCACAGAGCCAAGAGCTGAATTTTATCTGAATGAGTCTAAGGACCAAAATGATCTCTTTGAAAAAATTGACAAGATCAACCAAATAAAAGATGGCACCAGAACAGGGAAGGCACTTCAGTTTGTGATGAAATTCTTTGAACCGTCAGTAGGAAGCCGAAAACTGAGGGGGATTCCTCAGAACCTGTTGGTAATCACGGATGGGGAATCCAAAGACAGCGTGGCCAACCCTGCCAGTGACTTGAGGAAGAAAAACATCAATGTTCTTGCTATCGGTATTCAAGAAGCGGTTCAAAAACAGTTGGTCGAAATCGCTGGAGCTCCAGAGAAAAAGTTCTATGTCTCATCATTCAACGGGTTAGATAAAATTAAACGAAGAGTAGTTCGTGAACTTTGCACTGAATCTTGTAAAGGTTAGTGGCCTCTGCTCAGTGAGAAATATTTCCAGAATTGTACTATAGAATATCCTTTATTGCCATGTGTACTCCACTACAAAAGTACAGGGGCCAATTGGATACATAATTGGCTTATTGGCAGGAGACAGAGACTAATGGTGGATGGTTACTTTTCAGACTGGAGGCCTGTCACCAGCAGTGTTCCAAAGGGATCCAGTTCTATGTTCTCTTTTGTTTGTCATTTATATAAATGATTTGGATGAGAATATAGAAGGCATGGTTAGTAAGTTTATGGACAATGCCATAATTGGTGGCATAGTAGACTATGAAGAAGGTTTTCTAAGATTACAAAGAGATCTTGATCAAATGGGTCAATGGGCTGAAAAATGGCAGATGCAGTTCAATCTGGATAAATGTGTGGTTTTGCATTTTGGTACAACAAACAAAGGGTAGGGCTTATACAAATTAATGATAAGGTGTTAGGTAGTGTTGTAGAACAGAGGGACCTAGGGGTGCAGGTACATAATTCTTTGAAGTCACACATAGATAGGGTGGTTAAAAAGGCATTTGGCATGCCTGCCTTCATTGCTCAGTCCTTTGAGTATAGGAGTTGGGAAGTCATGTTGAGGATGTACAGGACATTGCTGAGGCCACTTCTGGAATATTGTGTCCACTTCTCGTCGCTTAGTTGTTGGAAGGATATTATCAAGCAGGAGAGGGTTCAAAAGAGATTTACCAGGATGTTGCCACGTGTGGAAGGTTTGAATTATAAAAAAAGGCTGGATAGGCTGGGATTTTTTTTCACTGGAGAGTGTAGGAGGTTGAGAGGCAATCTGATAGAAGTTTATAAAATAATGAGAGGTACAGATTAAGTTAATGGTAGTTGTTTATTTTTTCCCCGAGGATGGGAGATTTCAAGACTAGGGGCACATTTTTAAGGTGAGAGGAGAGAGATTTTAAAAAGACATAACTGGTAAATTTCTTGCACAGAGATTCCGCAGGTGGAATGAGAAAGTGGTGGATGTGGGTACAATTACAACATTTAAAAGACATTAGGATAGATACATTAATAGGAAAGGTTTGGAGGGATACGGGCCAGGAGCAGATAGATGGGACAAGTTTAGTTTGGGATTGCATTCAGAATGGACTGATTGGACCGAAGAGTCTGTTTCCTTGCTGTATGACTCCATGACTCTGTAAGCACAGTGAAAAGTTTTTACAATGGCTGCCTCTAATGGTGTCATCTTAAATACATGTACCTAGGTAAAAATCTTGAATACAAAGAGGAATAAAAGGAAAAATAGTAATATTAATTACAGTGTCTAAAACGTAAGTCAGAAATAACATAGTAATAACATAGTTTTAAAGGATTGACATTGCAGTCCGATAACAAACTTCTAATAGATTTTGTGGCTTTAGCAGTAAAGTTGCCTCTGACATTATTGCTAAATATGTACATAGGTTGTGACTACCATGAAGGGGAGTAAATGTCAATTCCAACCAAGACCATTATGAACAAATTGAAGTCAAACTTGCATGCCCCTATTGATCAGCATAAATACCCCTGATATATAGGAATAAGGAAGGCAAAATGGCAGAACTGTGAGAAACAACAGATCAGAGAAGTAAGAACATTCACCTACTTAAGGAATATCAGGATGGGGGGATTTGCTTTTTGCTTTGTTCTTTCATGTGATGTGGGCACCCCTGGTAAAGTTAGCATTTGTTTCCCATTCCGGTTTACCTTTAAACTGGTTGGCTTGCTCAGCCATTTTAGAGGGCAATTAGGAGTCAATGACATTGTTGTGGGTTTGGAATCACATGTGGGCCAGACTGGGTAAGGAAGGGCAGATTTATTTATCTACAGGACATTAGTGTACAAGTTGGGCACCAACTTGGTCGTGGAATTTGAACCCATGACCCCAAAGCATTAGCCTGGCCATTGCATTTCCTATTTGGTAACATTATCATAACAGCACCATTTCTCCACTCTCCACAAAATCAGAATGAATGGAAAGAAGAACAAAGAATTTCTAAAGTTGACCCAGGAGTTTATTCTTGATCAGCATGTTTCTAGTCCAATGATGGAGAAAGCAGTGCAGGATCTAGTTCTGTTGGATAATGCACAGCAAGGGAAATTTGTTGGAGAACATTCATAGAGTCATAGAGATGTACAGTATGGAAACAGACCCTTTGGTCGAACTCGTCCATGCCAACCAGATATCCCAACCCAATCTAGTCCCACCTGCCAGCACCCGGCCCATATGCCTCCAAACTCTTCCTATTCATATACTCATCCAGATGCCTTTTAAATGTTGCAATCATACTAGCCTCCATCACTTCCTCTGGCAGCTCATTCCATACACTTACCACCCTCTACATGAAACAGTTACCCCTGAGGTCTCTTTTATATCTTTCCCCTCTCACCCTAAACCTATGTCCTCTAGTTCTGGACTCCCCCTACCCAAGGAAGAGACTTTGTCTATTTATCCTATCGATGCCCTCATGATTTTATAAATCTCTATAAGGTCACCCCACAATCTCCGATGCTCCACGGAAAAGCCCTGCTAAGATTTGCTTTCCCAAAATGCAGCACCTCGCACTTATCTAAATTAAACTCCATCTGCCACTTCTCATCTCATTGGCCCATCTGATCAAGAACCTGTTGTAATCTGAGGTAACCTTCTTCGCTGTCCATGACACCTCCAATTTTGGTGTCAGCTGCAAACTTTTTTGCTCACATCCAAATCATTTCTATAAATAATGAAAAGTAGTGGACCCAACACTGATCCTTGTGGCACTCCTCTGGTCACAGGCCTCCAGTCTGAAAAACAACCCTCCACCACCACCCTCTTCCAACAGAGTTCTATGGTACACCTGATCAGGTGCTGGGATTTATCCACTTATATGTGTTTCATTTGGTGATTGCCATATAATTAGTAATAATGCAGCCACCCACAAAGATGGCTGAGCATAAAATGAGAGGGAAGACAATTAAAAATTAATTGAGATCTCTGTACAGAATCACTAATAGTGTCTGTAAATTAACAGAGTTGTTGTAGGAAGCCATGTGTTGGGAGATACCAGAGATCCAAGGGATTACTGAGACCTGACTACAGCAAAGTTAGAAATAGGAATGAGCAGCTTTTAACATATTTCACAATGATAGTGATGGGAAAAGGGGAGGTGGAGGATTTGTACATGTAAGGGATAATATAAATAATTGAAAGAATAAAGGACACAGCTATGAGGCTGTGAGGTATGAGTGAGTTGCTGCCACTTTCTGGAGCACACTAACTGAAAGGATAATGGTACCTGATTCCACTAAACCTTCGATGTGCAACTGGATATATCCTCAAAAGGGACTCAATTTCAGGATCTTTAGAAAAATGCTCAATGGAGAACTAAATTTGATAACCTCATCAAAGAGCTATCATCCACTTGCCAGGCTGACTATCCTGTGTACCCATTAGAATTTAAATTAATCAGAGTTGATTTTAAGGAAAGATGTAAGACTGTGAAAGAAATTTAGAGAGTGCTTCCCTTTGTATGAATTAAGTAGTGATCCCTGGGATGAAGGGGCTGACTTACCAAGGACAGCTAATCTAGTTAGGCCTTTATTTACTGGACTATGGAAGATTGAGGGGTAATTTTAGTGATATATGTAAGATTCTAAAAACGCTTGACAGTGTAGATATTGAGATATTCCACTAGTTGGGAAATATGGAAGTAGGGGAATATAGAGTCATAGAGTCTATAGATGTACAGCATGGAAACAGACCCTTCGGTCCAACCCGTCCATGCCGACCAGATATCCCAACCCAATCTAGTCCCACCTGCCAGTACCCGGTCCATATCCTTCCAAACCCTTCCTATTCATATACCCATCCGAATGCCTCTTAAATGTTGCAATTGTACTAGCCTCCACCACATCCTCTGGCAGCTCATTCCATACACGTACCACCCTCTGTGTCAAAACGTTGCCCCTTAGGTCTCTTTTATATCTTTCCCCTCTCACCCTAAACCTATGCCCTCTAGTTCTGGACTCTCTGAGCCCAGGGAAAAGACTTTGTCTATTTATTCTATCCATGCCCCTCATAATTTTGTAAACCTCTATAAGGTCACCCCTCAGCCTCC
>NC_057738.1:22476514-22519637 GCF_004010195.1 Chiloscyllium plagiosum
AGTCTTTTCCTTGGGGTGGGGGAGTCCAGAACTAGAGGGCATAGGTTTAGGGTGAGAGGGGAAAGATATAAAAGAGACCTAAGGGGCAACGTTTTCACGCAGAGGGTGTTACGTGTATGGAATGAGCTGCCAGAGGATGTGGTGGAGGCTAGTACAATTGCAACATTTAAGAGGCATTTGCTGCCTGAACTGCTGTGCTCTTCTAGCACCACTAATCCAGAATATGAATAGGAAAGGTTTGGAGGGATAGGGGCTGGGTGCTGGCAGGTGGGACTAGATTGGGTTGGGATATCTGGTTGGACCGAAGGGTCTGTTCCCGTGCTGTACATCTCTATGACTCTATGACTCTATCAGCCATGATCTTTTAGAATGGCAGAGCAAGCCGGGGTGCTGAACGGCTTACTGCTGCATCTATTTCTGGTGTACCTATGTCGAGGACATGCTTTAAAAATAGAGGGGCGTCCCATTAATAATGGAGATAAGGATTTTTGTTCTCTCAATATTATTGCTCAATGGAATTCTCTTCCCCAGAGACTGAGACGTTGAATATCTTTAAAAGATTTAGTTAGATAATGTCATTAAAGGGTATCCAAAATAGACAAGCAAGTGTGAGGATACATTCCAATCAGCCATGAGTTTATCAACTGGTGGAAGGGACTGGAGGTGCTGAATGGCCTACTGAATTTGTCTGTTCATCCAGGCTGCAAGCTACAATTTCACACACCACGACACTGAATAGAAGTGACTATTCCTTTGATGATCATGTTACTTCTGGTGGGAGGAGGGACCCGGAGCACAGTTCAGTGGTTGTGTGCGGGTTTCTCTCAGGGCCTGTGACCAGGCAGATTGGACAGGCAGGCTGGTTGCCACGCCAACCAGGCCTGTTGTACGAGGTTGTAGCCAGTGAGCACAGAAGAGGGAGGGAGAGACTGAGGGTTCACTGACTGTGGGAACCCAGAGTTACTGATGACCATGAGAAATATAGTTGGTTGGTGGTGCCTCTGAAGGGATTGGAAGGGGGTGAACCATTGGTTGGATGGTAAGAGGGGTGTGCAGATGTGGGGTATATTGAGGATTTAGCGCATCATCTCAGAGATTGAAGTGTGTCCTTGTAGAGATTGAGATGGGGGTGCGTGGGCATGCAAGGAAATAGTCAGATGGGCACCCAATTAAGGGGAAATAGATGGCCACATTGATGGTGGAGCTTATTTGGTCTGCTGGGGAAAAGCAGAGAAATCCAAGCCAGCTACTGTTAAAACTGGATTCATGTTAAAACTACAACCTTGTTAAAATATTTAAACACAAGTAGGTTAGCCACTTGCATCTGACCCCTGTTAAAACTGCAAATATGTGGGTTTGATTTTGAGTTTGAAATTGGTCGTGTTTTAACTGGTCATATGACCTTCCTGTCATATGTTGAAATTGCTCCTTGTGTTGCTGTCCATAACAAATCTTGAACCAATTGTGTTGGAATAGAATGTGCATCCAACTAAGCCAAACTGACACAAAGTACTGATACATAGAGCCAACATCTATATCACCTTATTCACTCATAAGAACCACCTTCCTTGCCTTGCCACTGCAACCACCACCTCCTTAAAACTAATCTTGTGATGGGCAGCTGAAGTGCTTCCCTACTCCAAGTGGCAGGCTACGTGCAACATTGAATTACCATGATGAGCAGAGGCTGACACTGCACATTCAAGGACTATCTCGGCCTCCTCTATCCATTGAAACGCTAACTATCTGTATTGCTCTCAACCTATGACAAAACATATGCAGTGAGGATACCAAGAGTAACACTAATGAATCTGCTCAATAGATTGGCAGGAGGCTGGAAGAACACAGCAAGCCAGGCAGCATCAAGAGCTGGAGAAGTCGATGTTTTGGGTGTAACTTCTTCAGGACAGGGGGTGGGTGTAGGAGGAGCTGCAGGTAAAGGGGGAGGTGGGGGCAGGGTGGGGAAGTGGGGATAGATGAAGGCAAGTAGAGAGTATGACTTGGTTGGTCAATAGGAGGAATGAATCTGGTTGGTGGTAGGGAGAAATGGAAGGGTGGGGCTGGGAAGGCAGTCGGGGAATGGGGAGGGAGGTTATTTGAAATCGGCGAACTCACTGTTGAGTCCTCCGGGCTGTTGGCTGCCCAGGCGGAAGATGAGGTGTTGTTCCTCCAATTGTCTCTCATGAATCTGCGCAGCCCACATAAAAATGTTGGACTGCTATTGAACTATCTGGGTCCCCAGCTTGTCATCACCCAGTCCTGCTTCTGCCGCAAGTCTCAAACACTCTTACACTCCCGGAACCGGTAAACTGCAGCAGCATTGATGCCTTGATTGTAAATAAGACCTCACATTTGCATGCGTGAATAGTTACTGTAGGCAATAATGTTCAGATCACTGGGTCGTTCTTTTTTGTCCTCGGCACTTCTGATACGGAGCATCTTAGAACAGACAACATTTGAGTGTCTCGTACTAATAACTCAGACCAACTTTTTCATCCTGATTTGTTTGACTATGATGATGTTAAACAGACATTGTTAAAACTGTAGAGCTGCTGTACATCATGTATGTGCAATATCCATGGAACTTGAAGAGCTGTTTCTCATTCCATTTATTCTTTTGTTTTCCAGCCTGCACGGTTGATGTTGCTGTGGGATTTGACACCTCAGATCAGAGACAGTTTGAAGACATACTTGCTGGTCAAAATATATTGCAAGTAAAGCTTGATGGGATCTTCAAAGTAATTACCTCTCTAAAGACGGTGAGCTGCGAGTCAGTTTCCCATTTGGAAACAAGAGTTGGGGTATATATCAAAGACAAGAATGGCGTGGCAGTTCATGAGACCCGATTTGATGAAAACATTTCAAAACTGGCGAATAGCCTGAAAGGTGTCAAGACAAGCAGTCAAGTTATTTTAAATGCGAAGACTTTAGAATCATTTTGGGGGAAATTCAATGAATCGACTTCAAAAATCAAGGTAATGTTTCCTATTGATAATTTTCTTAACAATACTCTTTAAAGCATTTACAGAATTAGTCGATTCTTATTATATGTTCTTATTGTAACAAAGGGGGTTTCTTTCAATGAATTGGATAACAGATATGATGTGACAGTGATTCCGTTTTCTAAATTTATGCAGGGATGTGGACATCTCTGGCTAGGCCAGCATTTATTGCCCATCCCTAAAAGCATTTAAGAGTCAACCACATTGCTGTGGATCTGGAGTCACATGTAGGCCAGACTAGTAAGGATGGCAGATTTCCTTCCCTAAAGAGCATGATGGAACCAGATGGGTTTTTCCCAATAATCAGCAATTGATTAATGGTCATCATTAGACTCTTAATTACAGATTTTTTTAAATTGAATTCTAACTCCACCAAATGCCATAGCAGGACTTGAACCTGGCTCCCCAGAACATTAACAGTCCACTGATAATACTAGTTAGGTGTCACCTCCCAAATCCTCTCTCGTACCATGGCACAATTTAATTAGACAAACAACTCCATGGTATACCCAATTTTTCCCAGCTGAATTAATGCATATGTCCACAAGTGTCAGGTGCTGAATCTTCATTGTTGGAATTCCATTTTTGGAAGTTTATGCATGTGTAGCTCTGGAAGCTTGCTCGGTGGATCACGGTATCTGGTGTTAGCAGATACAGCCTTCAATAATAGATACCAAAACTCTGCTCCAGAACAGATGCAGACTCGTCGCTCAAGTAAAGTAGCTCTGCTTTCTGAAAGTTTTGCAAAACATCTCTTACTTTTCAACCAGTTGAAAAGCACTAACATACATGATATGGGAAAGTGAATCAGAAAGTTTAATCTGTCTCATCATTAGGTAGAAAAAGCACTCATGTTTACGGAAAGCCTGGTTCCCTTCACTCACCGCCATTAACTAGCCACTGACGCAAAGTGAGATTAAAGAAATAGTTTAAGCTATCAAGGTGTGGTATGGTGGTTCAGTGGTTAGTACTGCTGCCTCACAACACCAGGGTTCCTGGTCCAATTCCAGTATTGGGTAACTGTCTGTGCGGTTTTGCTCCGGTTTCCTCCCACAGTCCTAAAGATGTGCAGGTCAGGTGAATTGGCCCTGTTAAATTGCCCATAGTGTTAGGTGCATTAGTCAGAGGGAAATGGGTCTGGGTAGGTTACTCTTCGGAGGGTTGAGCCGAAGGCCTGTTTCCTCACTGTAGGGAATCTAATCTGTAATAGTTAGTTACCAGGGACACGCTGCTGCATTAAATTTATGATATAAAGTTAAACTGTTATTGTTTTGTCTGCATTCCTACCAGCATTACATTTTATATTAGAATAGAATGGAGTAGAATCCCGACAGTGTGGAAACAGGCCCTTCGGCCCGAGCAAGTCCACACCCACCCTCTGAAGATTAACCCATCAATTCCCCTACTACTCTACATTTACCCGTGACTAACGCAACTAACCTACACATCTCTGAACACTATGAGCAATTTAGCATGGCCAATTCACGTAACCTGCACATCTTTGGATTGTGGAAGGAAACCGGAGCACCTGGAGGAAACTCACGCAGACACAGGGAGGATGTGCAAACTGCATACGGACTGTTGTCCGAGGGGGGAGTCGAACTCGTGTCCCTGGCGCTGTGTGCTAACCACTGAGCAACCCTCTTTAACCCTCTGTGAAAGTTCCATTTTGGATGAAGGGCCAGTGATTTACTTTCACTCACTGGCAGTGCCAGCATTTAGTTGGAAGGCCCAAAGAGCTGTGAAGGGTCATTCATTCTCCAAATTTCCTTTTAATTTCTGGATGTAGGTCCTTTAGGCACAATCGCATTTCCTGCCCTTCATGATACAATGGTTTAGAATGTCAACGTACTGAGCCCTACCCCTTGTTTTATTTTGGTTCAGTTCTCAGATTGTGTTTCTCAATGGTTTCCTTAACACAAAGCAAGGGGCTGAATCTTATGATGTTTTTTGACTAAGTGTGAGTTTTATTTTGGAGAGATTCAGGCCATGAGCCCTGGTGAGATTGTTTACCGCATATTACCAAACCTGCCTCATGACCCGCCTACCCCAACCCTACCGTGTCCATGTGTCCAATACTACCCACATCTTACCATACATTATTCCCTGAACTCGCCAACTACCAGATATCTGCTGAATGATGGGCATCCATTACACCCGCACCATCTTTAAAAGGCTGCCATTCACTCAGATGAATGTGGGCAATCCAAAGTTGCTCAGCCCATTCAAGGATACCTTCTGAAGATGTCTGAGAAGTGGAAGATGGCACTGCAATTCTCCAACAGATACATGGACGTTCTGGTTGAGGGGATGAGGTCAAGGAAAGGAACCCTCTTGCCAGAGGACTGGCAGTGGAAGCCATGCCACCAGACTGTAGCAGTCATGTCTGAGGTTGCCACTTGAATCAGTGCCATCTTGATGGTCTACAGGAATGGCCAGCAATGGCATAAGAAGATCAGTGACCTCCTCCGCTGCACCTGGGTAAGTGTTGCATTTATCTCTCTGCTACTTCACACTCTGTGTCTCTCCTACTGCACACCCCTACCACCAAGGCTCACGTTGTACCAGCCTAATGACGAGATGCAACATTTCCCCTCACCCACCCTTATCCTCCCAATTCCCCAACACCACTAACCTTGCGTGCCTCCTCACTCCCTCAAAACAGCACCTTTCCCTCACCAGATCAGCACCGATAGCTATGCCACCCACTTTCATCTCACTCAATTCCTCGCTTTCTCTCATCGCAGAGCATAAACAGTCCATAGCAAGGGAGGAAGAGCCTGCATGGCTGGAGGACTGCCTCATATGAGGTTCCTCACTCCATACAAGGAGAGAATCCTGTCCTTCTGCAGGGAAGAATGGGACTGCTCCTGAAGCTTCACCAAGAAAGGAAGTACCATTCTTCATTCCACCATGACTCTCACAGTAACCCCGCTATGTGTTACATTCTTTGCACACCATTTCTAACTCCATTTGCCACGCTGACTTTCCTTTCTTTTGTCTTACAGGTTCTGCCATCATGTGCACCAGCACCACAGTGAAACAAGGATACTGAGGTCTAAGGGGCAACTTCAGCAAGTTTGCCACGTGCACCAACTCAGATCCTGACACCCAGGTGGGAGCATTAGCCTAAGAGAGTATGGGAGCCCTGGCTGGTGAGCACCTTGCTGGGACAGCTCTGTGGTTGGCCAAGGAAGCATGGGACAACCCATGCCCCCTGGCACTCACAGCACCACCCGAGACCAGGCCCCTATTCATCCCCAAGCAGGAGGGAAGCCTGCAATGCTGGCAATCAAGGACTGTCTCCATGTGCACAGGAAGGAACAAGAGAGGCAGCCGTGGATGTAGGATATAATGGCCCTCATTGTCCAGCAGCCGCTTTAGCGCAGAAAGTCACGTGTTCATCTAGCTGAGTCAATTCGCAACTGATATGTAGACCTATGGTCAACTGCAGAAGTACACAAACCTGCACACCATTACCCAAGCCTTCATCTGCAGGACTGTAACCATGACAACAGGGGCACGAGGATCCTGGAAAGCTCTCCTTGTGCCCCTTCGTCACAAAGGTACAGCAGGTGGATCACCCTGAGGTACCCTCCCCCTCTTCAGTACATTTCAGAGGTAGCTGGGCCCAGCGCCTGCATCATGCCTGTCCCACTCTCCCACCTCGAATGTTCACACCGAGTAAGGTCCATTTGCTTCTGGCACAAAGACCCTGAGCATGTCTGGCCCATCCAGGCACAAACACAACCAAACTTCCAGGACCAACAGGCACCACTGTCTGACAGGCTCCCTCCAACCTGATTGCTGAACCAGTACACTAAGCACTGTGGAAGGGAAAGGAAGAAGAAAACTTATTGGTGCCAATGCACTGTTCATGCACTGCACATTATCTGGCACTCTGCTGTAAATGGAACTGTTTTGACATCATGTGTGATATTTGTCTCTCTGTGCATCTCAAAATGTAACTGATTGAACATCATTCCTAACTTCATAACCACACAGGGTGAACTGTGAGTTGCTGTCAGTCGTGAGAGCCTGCTGCAGCAAGGTTAACAAGGCAAAGTCCTGCTGACACTGTCCTTAACCCACAGCATCCTTATTCTTCCTCTGGCCTCAGTGTCCTGTAGTGTTGGTGTCAATGAGGTGGTCACCTGTGTCAAGGCAGGGAGGTGCAAAGCCCTCAGTGAGCAATACAAGAGGATGCTCAGAGATTATGCATTATTTGGGTCTTTGTTACAAAGAGCCTCATGTCATTGGGCCTTGTAGCCTCCTCCCTCAGGTGGAGTCATCCCAGCCACTCTGAGCATGGTCATTTGCTTCCCCATTGCAGACTTCTGATTTCTTGTGCAATGAAAAGTGAGAGTGAGTGCTGTCCAACCTCTAAATGTCAGTGAGGCCCCAACCATTCAAATGCCCCTTTCTGTAGATCCCATAGGCTTTGTTCTTCCTCAGCTTGCCACTCAACCCATTTACATGAGCCTGAAAGTGCTAACCTTTAACCCTGCAATCCCTGGCATATGAAGTGACTATGCCAGGTGTGGGTATACACTGGCCTCATCTCAAAGTCAGGGCACTGCT
This sequence comes from Chiloscyllium plagiosum, assembly GCF_004010195.1. NCBI lineage: Eukaryota > Metazoa > Chordata > Chondrichthyes > Orectolobiformes > Hemiscylliidae > Chiloscyllium > Chiloscyllium plagiosum. Next base: position 22,484,098 of record NC_057738.1, read on the forward strand.
GACATACTATGCCTGGATTTCCTGAATGACCAGTATCTCCAGACATTGCAGTAAGGATAGCTCCCCTAAGACTTTCAGATCTGGCTCTCTACTCACTCCATGTGCAGTGTTACTGGTACTAGTGCATTAATTGGCACAATGAGTAAAGGCAAGGCATGAATGGTCAAGCCTGCAGGTAGGCACTCAGTGAGTGAATGCTAAGAAAGTAAATGAGAAGCAATAAGATACAGCATGGTTCAATCGGTGGGCTGCGTCCCTATCAGTGCATGCAAAGTGTCCTTGCTGCATCCTTTCGATGCTAGTTGCTGGTGTGCCCTCCACTGCAAGTCTGTGTTTCCTGTGTAGCTGGCTGGTGTACAGAGAAATACCAAGATGGTGTTGGGTTGGTAAATGCTGGATGCCAGTATCTGTAGAAGATGTGTGCACTCAGCTGATTTGGTCCAAAGCAACATGGAGATACTTGAGGGAGGCAACGAGCAGAAGTTGCAAGGCATCCCCTCTGATTTCTAAGTCAAATAGGAAGCTGAAAATCAATAAGGCAAGTTAAAAAGATGCTTAACAAGCCCAAAATTGACAACCTGCTGCTGCCTAGTGAGAAATGTATCATGGGATAAGTGATGGCCTAGTGACATTAGCCCTGGACCATAATCCAGAGACCCAGTTAATGTTCTGAGGACCCACGTTTAAATCTTGTCATGGTTGAATTAGAATTCAATAATAATCTAGAAGTAAGAGTCTAATGACCATGACAGTGTCAGGAAAAATCCATTGAGTTCACTATTACCCTTTAAGGAAGGAAATCTGCCATTCTTAATTGGTCTGGCCTACATGTGGATCCAGGACCACCAGCAGTGGATCAACACTTAATTGTCCTTTGGGCAATAAATGTTGGCCTGGCCAGTGGTGCCCACATCCTGTGAATGAGTTTTAATGTTGGTCAAAAGCATTAAAGGTGATGTACGATTTCCTGATGTTCATTTCTGGTGTGCAATTCTGCTCTCCTTACTTTAGGAAAGATGTTGTGAAACTTGAAAGGGTTCAGAAAATATTTACAAGGATTTTGCCAGGATTGGACGGTTTAGGCAATAGGGAGAGGTTGGATAGGCTGGGACAGATTTCCTTTGAGTGTGGAGACTGAGGGGTGACCTTACAGTGGTTTTGAAAATCATGTGGGACATGGATAGGGTAAATAAATCTTTTCCCTGGGGTGGAGGAGTAGAGAACTAGAGGACATAGATTTAAGGTGAGAGGGGAAAGGTATAAAAGAGACCTAAGGGGCAACTTTTTCACACAGTGGGTGGTCACGTGTATGGAACGAGCTGCCAGTGGAAGTGATGGAAGCTGTTACAGCATTTAAAAGGCATCTGGATGGGTATATGAATAGAAAGGGTTTAAAGGGATATGGGCCAAATGCTGGCAAATGGGACTGGATTTATTTCAGATATCTGGTCATCATAGACAAGTTGGACATAAGAGTCTGTTTCTGTGCTGTACATTTCGATGGCGCTATATAGACCATACCGGAGATCTGACGCAATTCTGCCTCAAACCCTGAAAATAACATAAGAACAAGGAACAGGAGTAGGCCATCAGGTCCTTCAAGCCTGCTCCGCCATTCAGTAGGATCATGGCTGATCTTATCGTGGCCTCAGCTCCATATATCCGCCCTCCCACCGTAACCCTAATTCCTTTATTGTTAAAATAAATCTATCTTAGCTTTAAAAACATTTACTGAAGTAACATCAACTACTTCACTGAGCAGGGATTTCCACAGATTCACAACCCTCTGGATGAAGAAGTTCCTTCTCAATTCAATCCAAAATCTAATTTTGAGGCTGTGCCCTCTTGTCCTAGTTTCATCCACCAGTGGAAACATCCTCGCTACTTCTATCTTATTTATTCCTTTCATCATTTTATATGTTTCTATATGATCCCCCCCATTCTCCTAAATTTCAATGAATACGCCTAGTCTACTCAGTCTCTCCTCATAAGCCAACCCTTTCAACTCTGGAATCAACCAAGAGTACCTTCTCTGCACCCCCTCTAATGCCAGTACATCCTTTCTCAAATTCTGCCATGATTTCTAATAAACAAGGGCAGATTATTCTTGTAGTTTTCCTATTTTTTTTGTAAAGAGTTGCAACAAACTTTACGAAAAGTGTATTGTTACTGAAGAACTTACGTGTTGTCCTGCGTTAGAATAATTCAAGAACAACTGTATGAATGTTATTATATTGAAGTATAAGACTGGTCACGGGAAGAAAATTGGCGTTTTCTGTCTCTTAATTGATTCTTTGGATTGTCACAGATCAAAAGACTATTTGTTTAAATGTAATTGATTTGCAGGTGATTTTATTCTTCACGGATGGATTAGATGACTCCTTAGATCACCTCAAGCGAACATCGCAAATGCTCAGAGAAAATGGTAAATATATCCTTCTTTTCAAAATGGCTTGTTTTGGAATTGTTGATCCTGATGATAGTGGAACTTCTCAGCTGTCAAGGTAATTGGATTTGTGTGCAGCAGGAGGTTAAAATGCTTGAGAAGCTAGTCAGATGCCACTGATATCTACATTTAACCCAAACTTGGTGTTTAATGAATGCAAAGCCCCTGTGAGAGAGATAGATCTCTATTTAAATATTGAAATCCTCATGAACTGCTGTTTTGTTACTGGGTTTTGACTTGATATTTGTAATCATACATTTTTAAGGGGTCCTGGGACTCAATCAGAAAAATGTGGTTGAAAGTAGAAGGAGCTATTGGGGCCAAACGAGCAAGGTTTTAAATCCTGATGTCTTTAGGCTGCTTCCTTTCCTGATTGAAAGACCTGATCTGAGAACATGCTTTCACTGCTCTGCAGATGGTTTTCAAAATATCTGAAAGTCACTCCTGCACTGTCAGCCTTTTTTTTGCCCTTGATCTGCACTTTCCTACTGTAAGTCTTCTCAGCAGCATGACATTAGCTAATGCAGCCCCACCTTGGACCTCAGATGCAGAATAGAAACAATAGGAGGAGCACATCAGGAGGACCAGCAGCAGGGGCAGCACCTCACGAGGACCCTAGTAGGAGAACCAGCACAGGAAGAGCACCACAGGAGGGCCACCAGCAGGAACAGCACCTTAGGAGGACCACAAGTAGGAGGAGCACTAGTGGGAGGAGGACCACCATCTGGAGCAGCAACTTAGGAGGACCACCAGTAAGAGGAGCACCAGTGGGAGGAGGACCACTATCTGGAGCAGCACCTCAGGAGGGCCATCAGTAGGAGGAGGACCACGATCTGGAGCAGCACCAGCACAAGAAGAGCACCACAGCCGGGCCACCAGCAGCCTTCACCTCAAATATGACTTGACTCTCCACAGGACTCCAACCCGAAGGAGGCACTTCCTTCAACAAAAGGCATACAGGCAGATGACTTGTCTTCTCTACAAGGCTAAGCTCAGGGAAACTCGGCTTTCCCAGATTTGAGACCATGTGGAAACAGTCCTTATTCCAAGTGGACCTGCTTAGCACCCATTCCCAGTAGTTGTTAAGGTAAATTCTTAACTTTTGCCTCTCATTCCTTCCAAGGATCTGCTGATGGCATTGGCCCAACCCATATCTGAAGCCCACAGTTGCATCTCTGAGTTGATGGATGGCATATTGGTCAAGGCTGATATTCATACGCACTTTACTGTTGATGTACCCAGTCAGAATGAGAGAACACTTAGACTTATGACAGGCCTGGGAAGTCATAAAGGTGACCACTACAGTTTCACCATTTTGCACACCTGTATTGCCCATAGAGACATAGAGATGTACACGGAAACAGACCCTTCGGTCCAACCCGTCCTTGCTAACCAGATATTCCAACCCAATCTCGTCCCAACTGCCAGCGCCAGACCCATATCCCTCAAAACCCTTCCTATTCATATACCCATCCTGATGCCTTTTAGATGTTGCAATTTTACCAGCCACCACCACTTCCTCTGGCTGCTCATTCCTCACATGTACCACCCTCTGTGTGAAATAGTTGCTCCTTAGGTGTCTTTTATATCTTTCCCCTCTCACCCTAAACTTATGCCCTTGAGTTCTGAACTCCCCCACCCCAGGGAAAAGACCCTGTCTACTTATCCTATCCATGACCCTCATGATTTTATAAACCTCTATAAGGTCACACCACAACCTCCGAGGCTCCAGGGAATACAGCCCCAGCCTGTTCAACCTTTCCCTATAGCTCAAACCCTCCAACCCTTGCAACATTGTTGTAAATCTTTTCTGAACCCTTTCAAGTTTCACAGCATCCTTCCAATAGGAAGGAAACCAGAACTGCATGCAATATTCCAAAAGTGATCTAACCAATGTCCTGTACAGCCACAACATGACCTCCCAATTCCTGTACACAATACTCTGACCAGTAAAGGAGAGCATATCAAAAGCCTTCTTCACTATCCTATCTACCTGCGACTCTACTTTCAAGGAGCTATGAACCTGCACTCCAAGGTCTCTTTGTTCAGCAACACACCCTAGGACCTAACCATTAAGTGTATATGCCCTGCTAAGATTTACTTTCCCAAAATGCAGCACCTCACATTTATCTAAATTAAACTCATCTGCCACTTCTCAGCCCATTGGCCTATCTGACCAAGATCCCATTGTAGTCTGAGGTAACCTTCTTCACTGTCCACTACACCTCCAATTTTGGTGTCATCTGCAAACTTACTAACTATACCTCTTATGCTCACATCCAAATCATTTATATAAACGACAAATAGTCGTGGACCCAGCACCGATCCTTGTGGCACTCCACTGGTCACAGGCCTCCAGTCTGAAAAACAACCCTCCACCACCACCCTCTGTCTTCTACCTTTGAGCCAGTTCTGTATCCAAATGGCTAGTTCTCCCTGTATTCTGTGAGATCTAACCTTGCTAATCAGTCTCCCATCAATGAACACAGGTGTTTAAAGAAACACAGAAATTACTGACAAAGCTCAGCAAGTATGGCAGCCGTTGGACCAAAGGGTCTGTTTCCGTGCTATAACATCTCTATGATTCTATGACTCTATCTGGGGAGAGAAATGAGAGTTTAGTTTTGGGTCGAGTGACCTTTCCTCAGAACTGAGGAACAGTCACTCGACCTGAAACATTAACACTGATTTCTCACCACAGCTACTGCTAGACCTGCTGAGTTTTTCCAGCCATTTCTGTTTTTGTTTCTGATTAACAGCACCCATAGTTCTTTCCATGTTTAATCATTCAAAGGTTAACATTCATATCAGTGCAAGAAACCTGGAGAGTTGACACGATGTATTGAGCCTTAATCAGGATTCCCACATATATTTACACCTATGCAGCATCAATAGATAGCTCTGTTGAGGCACGATCTACTCCCGATAAACTTTGATTCTGTTGCCTAACAAAAATGTATCTATCGCTACCTCTAGCCAGACTTGCTTGTTTTCTGAGGCTGTCTCCCACCTTGCCTGCAGAGGGAAGACAATCTCCCTAGGTGTCCTTACAGACCACACTGTCACATCCTGGCATGCACCAGAGGTTCTTGCTGGTGCCTATCCACATTCAGACTCTACCAGTAAGATTCCTGGACTCTTATCCCTTGTGTCTTCCACCACACTCCCACACGGTCTCCTTAAAAAGCAGAGCTAATTGAGACAGGTCCACGTCGTCATTATCAAGGCCAAGGGAAACCTGGGAGTCGGAGGCAAGTGTATCAGCTGGATTCAAAAGCTGCTAAAACTTGTGGTCCTAAAACTTCCACATTGCCAGTGCACTGTTGGTCCTGCCTCCTGTGACCAGGTTTGGAAGGCACATTGCAACTTCGCAACTTGAACATCCACAACCATGAACCCATAACTGGAACTCTTGGCTAATGAGTAATGATCAAAACAATTAATAACTCAGAAGCAAAATGCTACATTTTTGATCATTGCATTTGAGGTTTAAACACAGATTTACTTTCATTTGTTTGATCGGAGAGCATTGCACTGTACAACAGTGTATCAGTAATTTTTCCAACATCAGCTTTTTAGTAAATGATTTTACACAGTTGCTATAATGTGTGTTGTTAGAATTAACACACAGACTGTAGCAATGAGCTATACAAAACAGAAAGCCACTGTCTTAATTCCTGCACTGTAATTTCAGAGAGGGAATGAGTAAATGTTGGAGTTCTGTTGCTTCTTATTACTCCTTACTCCACCTTAATCAGGAAAAATAGAAAAGGTCTTTGCTTCTCCAGGCTGACTTTAGGTTTGATCAGTTTCTACACGGTCGGTTTAATTAGCCAACAGAAATTTAGATTATTCGTGTCTACTTTGCCTTTAAAATCCAAATTTAAAATCTTCTCATCTCTCCGTCAATGTAGATTTACAGTGAAAATACTGTAGCTTGTGATGTTTTTCATCATTAAGTGCCAACTGAGCCGAAAAACAACACAAGAACTATAATGGCTCATACAGAACCTCAAAACATCTTGCAATAAAATCATAGCTAGTTAAATCTTCTTGCTGTCAACACCATTCTCCTGTCTTGACTTCCTTATAGTTCAAAAATCATTCTGTTTTAACCTGGAAAAGATCCTCTGACTTAGACAACATGTACCTCTTGGGTGGAGAATTCCAAAGTTTCATGTCCATCTAAAAGAAAGAAATGCCTCTTAACTTCCACCATAAATAGAGCACATTTTGTCTAAAAACATTTCCTGGTAGTTCTAGATTTCCCCCAAGACAGGCAACATCCTATCAGCATCTAACCCATAAAACCTTTTCAGAATCATAAATGTTTTAATCAGATCACTTCTCATTCTTTGGGCCTCTCTTTTTTTTGGAGGTTCAATCTGTTCAACTCATTGTATAATGTTATGAAAATGATAAACATGGGCTACCGGTATTTAAACAAAAAGACAAAAGACTGTGGATGTTGGGTATTGTGCTAATCACCTAAGAGGGGTTTAAAAAGACTGTAGCTGATTCAACATCCTCAACTGGATAATGGATTTTGATGTCAATATTGTCTTCTTTCAGCTGATTTTAATACCTACAATCTCCATAGGCTAAAGTGACTTCTGAAAAGGACAAATACTGACCTAAAATGCCTGCTATGATAACCTGGCCAGGTTGAGTCAAGCTCATGAAACTGGTAGTAAACTAGGATCAGTTGTAAATGAAATAAACATCATTTTAAAAAAAACATTGAAACTCAAATCTATATTTCTTGGTTGATTTGCAACTTTCTGAAGTCACTTGCAGATCAGCCAGTTTGAAAAATGAATGATGCCAAACACCAGAATTCACAAAAGCACTGTATTCAGGCAACAGCTTTTGAACAGCAAAGCAGGGGCAAAAAAGAAATATGAACTGATATCAGCAAGAAGCTGGAAACCTTTTGTTCTCTGTCTCTCAACCGTCAAGTCTGCCTGGTGAAAATGTAGCTTATAACTATTCATTGAGAATTCAAGGAGATCTAGCAAACTTCACCAATACTGAAGAAACAGGACTACTACCAAACAGTTTGGATTCAGATCATTCTTACAAGTCAAGGACTCTTACAAAATTGATCTGCAATGGCCTTCATTTTCATGTCTGGATGAGAGGTGTTCTCTCCACTCCCTTCTGTTTAAACCTACAACCTGTTTTTTGCAACTGATGTCACAATTTTATTATTTATGGGTTTGAGGGTAGTTAGAGAATAAAATTAATCTTTCATTCAAGGGAACCAGGTAATTGGTTTCTTCAATTATGCTGCAATTAGTAATATTTTAATTAAACTATGATTGCTGTGTGTTAAAAAAGATCAGAATCAATTAAGAAGGGGTTAACAAGAGTGGAGCTGCTTCAATATCTTAAACTAGTCAAAACAGCCATCATTCACTCAGGAATCAAATTACTTAACCCTCTTGGAACTGATTGTAAGCAGTCTCCTCCCTAAGTAAAGAGATCAAAACTGTACACATTACTCCACATGTGGTCTTGTCAGTGCACTGAACAATTGCGCCAGGTCTTCCCTGCATTTATATTCTATACCCCTTACAACAAAGCTGTTTTTGTAGATTAATAGCAGCTGTTAGACACTTCATCTTCATACTACCTATAGCAGTATGATAATTAGTGCGCATTTTGTAATTCCAGGAGTCCATGCACTCATCCCAGTGGCTCTGGAAGGTGCTGTACGTGTTAATGAAATACATGAAATTGAGTTTGGAACTGGATTTGCGTACAAAGACCATCTATCAATGCAAGTTGGCAATATGGAAAGTGCCTTGCTGGAAAAGATTGTAAGTGTCCTTTTGAAAGGGAAGACATAATTGTTCAACATTCTGTAGAGTTCTGCAAAAAAGAGCTGAGGTTACCACAAACGACTCTCCTTCTCAACCTCTCCCTCACCTGAAGCATAGTGAACCTCAGCTGTGTCTTTATCTCTCCATTGAGAAGAGTGTCCCTATGGTCTAGTAGGATTATGGTAACTTTGCCTTTATAAATTTCTATAAGAAAATGAAATTTCAGACAAAGAAGTCCCAATCTTAGTTAATTGTATTAATGATTGATGATAATATCGGTCCAATCAGTAGTAATTTATTCTGTTGAAAAATCAGCTGCTCAGTGAAGTTTCAAAACATTAATTATCATGAATGGATTCATATGCTTTTTCTAAAATTGTGTCAACTGAATTAACAATTCTATCCTTTTTTGAAAAAACAAAGAGAGCAGTTGCGGAAAAGCGATGTTGTAATGTAAATTGCATTTGCACTGGAGAAACAGGAGGATACGGAGATGCTGGAAGAAACGGGGATCCGGTAAGATGTAAAAACAAGCAAATGCAATGTCTATTTTCCCCCATTAAATTGAAGGATTATAGAATATAAATCTGCATACATTGCCACTTTTCGAAATGAATCTCACATGAATGTTTTGACCTCCGTATTCAAACAAACTCACATCATTTTGGAAATGTGTTGAAAGTGGGCTTTAAGTGTAGTTAATGGAACAGGATCAGACACCATTCCAAAGGACAAGACAGATTCAGTTACATTCTTGTCATTGGATACAGTTCGGCTTTTAACAGTAACATCTTGCAATAGAAACGACAGAGCATTTATCTGAAGAAAAGTAGTTAAATTCCACTAAAGTAGATGACTTTAAAATGAAAGAACTTCCCCATGGACTTCATCAGCATCGATGACGTCTCTTGGTTTTCCGTAGTAGGACCAATTACACTTGGAAAGAAGATCCGGAATATTGTCCAAGGGTTTCCCATCTCTGCCATCGCCCTTTTCCCCCTAGATGTGTAGAGGGGAGGCAGAAAGTCCACATCCACCACTGATTTCTCAGCTAAAGATACACATAAGCAGGCATAAAGCAGAGCTAGGTAATACTTTTTTTCCCATTTCCAGTCTACTCGATCCCCTCACTTCACACACCAAACCCCCAAATCAGAACTTTAAACACTACTGAAATTTATAAAAATTGTTATGATCCAGTGAGGAACCATTTTAACATTCACAAAGAAACTTGAATACTTGTTTTAATGAGAGAAATTTGACACAAGATTTCACATTTTCTTTTACCACACAAACTTTATTATTGATATAAGAATTAAACAGAGACAAAATTATTGTCCTAGCAAAATGGTTTGTTTCCAGAAATGTTATGCAAAACATTTACTTCCCATTTCCCCAAGAATTTCCTTATAAGACAAATCAATCTTAAAGTTTTTTTCTTTCTGTAAGATGTACTGATGTACTGCAAGTGTGCCACTGTACTCTCAAGAATTTTTCTCAGCTATCAGAGTTGAAACATTCATTACCACACCTTGACAGTGCAGGCTGTAGTCCCTCACACTGATAAGGTTTCCAATGTTTTCACAGTATTCTGCTGGTTACTTTCTGTTGCAATAAAACAGACGAAGCATATATTTTTTTCTTTATTCATTCACAGGATAAGGGTATATCTGGCTAAGCCAGCATTTATTGCCCGTCCCTAATTGCCTAGAGGGCAGTTAAGAGTCAACCATATTGTGAGTCTGGAGTCACATTTCGGTCGTACCAGGCGAGGATGACCCTTTCCTTCCCTCTAGGACATGATTGGACAAGATGGGTTTTTTTTTTGACAATGGATTCATGGTCATCATTTGATTCTTAATTCCAGACTTTTTTTAATTGAATTCAAAATCCACCATCTGCCTTGGCAACGTTCAATCCCAGATCCCCAGAACATTGCCTGCGTCACTGGATTAATACCCCTAGAGATAGTACCACCAGGCCAATGCCTCCCCACAATGGACAACATTACATCTTCTGTTTCTCATAAGATTCACACTGATGTTAGTCTCACTCACTTATCATGCCGTCAGTGAAAAATTTAGAGTTTTATTCTTTTTTTTAATTTTGTCTCAGTGAGATGCAAACCACAAGATCCAATTTGCAACTAAAAATCTCTGCCAACAAACAGACAGACAAATTGAAACTGGAAAGAGTTTTTAATCTCTACCCTTCTCAATGACAACATAGCCTGCTCTGGTGTTCTCTCAAACTGACCTTCAAGCCAATCATCCCTCATTTACAGTTTCTCCAGATACTTAAACTCAGCCGTAGTTTTGTCACTCTATCTTCTCTTTTCTGATGCTTTAACATAACACAAAAAAATGAATTGCTAAAACTAAAATTATATTCAAACCACCAACCATGAATTCGATAATTGTAGTTCAATATAAAATTTATTTTTGCATTGAAACATCAGTTTGTTTTGCATTCTAAGATTAAAACATACATTTATAATTGTTATTAATTACTTATTGGATGTGTCATTATTGCAGGGAAATCCTGGCCAGCGTGGACCCACTGGCTTTCCAGGACCAGAAGGGGATATGGTGAGCTCGCTTATTTTCTGTCATTAGTGGGGAAGTTTATTGGCTTTTAATTTATATCTGTGTTCTTCTGGTTTACAATGTTAATGGATTGGGGATAACAGGTTTATCTGACATGACAATGGCTAACATTATCAGTTTAATGATATTTTGATTAGTCCTTTGCCCTTATAAAGGATGCTAGTACGATAAAATGTGATCAACTTCTATATTTTGGCAACATACAGCAAATCTGGATTCTTGCATTCCCTTTATTGACATTAAAAGGAGCTTAGGAGCAATGGGACTCAAGCTGCAGGATCAATCAGCCAGTCCCAGTCAACATTCTGATGCAGACAATGTGCAGGGCACAAAGTAAACTTTCTTGCATTACACTGGAAGTGAAGCTTTATTGTATTTCACAGGGACCAAGAGGCCCACCAGGTATCACTGGTACTCAAGGATTCACAGGATGCCAAGGTTACAGAGGCAGAAAGGTAAGTAACTGTTCAATTCATCTCTTACATCAGCAACCAAAAGCATGCTCCAACTTTTGCTAATTATATTCTTACAATTGTGCATTATGTTTCAGGGAAGGTCAGGTTATCGAGGAATGAAGGTAAAATTGGTTTATTTACTCCTCTTCCATTCCAGTGTCACACAAATACTTCCTGTTATCTATCGTCTGATTTTGCTACTATGCTAATACCCAATATTGTTGCTGTAACAGGGTAGCGAAGGGACCTGCGGTATTGATGGAATTCAAGGAGAGCAGGTAATTGGTGATAGAAAGTTGTCAGAATTCACTTTTCACTTTTATGTGTACGTGTTAATGCAAGATTGTGTTTTCACAGGGAGAGGCTGGAGAGCCTGGACAGGCTGGGGAACATGGGAAGCCAGGATATCTGGTAATATATTTTGTTGGCATTTCCTGACACTCAAATGAAACTTGACCCAAAGAAACTTGTAATCATTGCATATTTTTCAAACTGACCGATTCATTTTACTTTCAGGTGCAGCATTTAATTTGTCCTTTCTTAATTAAGTAGTAGTCATAAAAAGTGAAAGCTATTTGAAATCCCATTACTGAAGAGTAAGGTTCACTGATTGTTGTCATTAATCTCTGGAGAGACACTGTTATGCCTGTGTGATTTTGTATCTTAAGCTCTCACAAAGTGTTGTCACTCTAGTAGTAACATGGTATGACAATGATAGACTAAGACTTTGCATAATGGAGATTCACCTCTTGTGGTACAGTGGTAGTATCCCTACCTTTGGGCCATGAGTCCTGCATTCAAGTCCCACCTGCTCCAGAGGTGTGTCATGACTTAGCTGGACAGGTTGATTAGGAAAATATCTCAGGCCTATATAAACAGACACTGACTAAAACTGGGATAGGAAGTTTATGTATCAACTGTGTAATTTTGTAATTAAATATAACATTGAGTAAAGATTGGCATCAGTTTAAAATAGGCTATTTTGGCACAGTGTTAGTGTCCCTACCTCTAAGCTAGGAGGCTTGTGTTCAAGTCCCACATGCTCCAGAGTCACGTCATGACATCACTTGATGAGAAAATATCAAGACATTATATAGAGAAACTGCATAACTGTATAGGGATTTATGTGAGTAGTGCATTCAAGTGAGTATATAGTAGAATTATATGATTTTATTTTGCATTATGACTACAGTAAAAGTCTATTCCTCAACTTTAAAATAATGTAACTATCAAAATTACATTGCAGTTTGATATATTTATCTAACTACTGCAGAAGGTAGTTGCAAAGAAATGTTACTTTTCAAAGTAATGTTCTAACACTGCAGCCTTCATGGGAATAATCAAACGTTTTATCTTAGGGTAAGAAAGGCTCGAAGGGAGACATGGGTGAGCGTGGTCTACTTGGATTACGTGGAGACCCTGTAAGTAAAATGATATGGCCCTGTGAGATACAGAGGAACCTATTTAACTCAGAATGGATACTTTGTGAATACAAGTCGACAATCCTTTTTCCAAAACACTTGGGACCAACTGTCCTTTGGATTTCGGAATTTTTCGGATGAAAGGTTAAATGACATTTTCATAGTAAAATACAAAAAAAAAATTACCGAACAGCAGACCCACCTGTGATTATGACTAGCCCCGAGGCAGGATTGATGCCTGCCAGTGGTAGACTACACCACTATGTCACATCTGAGTGACATGGGTCGAGTGGGTGTGGAATTGTATTAACTGTTTGCACGCCAAACAACCTTGTTAATGAGAAAAAAAATTCACAAAAAATACTTTGGATTTCTGATTTTTTTTTCAGATTTTGGATAAAGGATTGTCCACCTGTAATATGTTGTCCCATTGTTCATTATTTTCTAAGGGTTCATTGAACATTCAGGAATCAAAAACAATGTATAGTGAATTTCCAAAAGATGAAACAGTACTGACTCATAAACGTTCCCCTCAACCATTCTGCAAGCTTAATGACATTTCAGGAAAAGTTTTGTTTGTACAACTGTTTGCTGTTGACTGACAGTACCACGACATGGTGCAAATCAACCATACCATGTGATATCAACTTGCACTTTTCATATTAAGAACTTCAGCAAGTTATCCTATGTATGTCGTAACTATTTATGTTGCACTGCATGGAACTACCTCCAAATCTTGGGCTTATTCCTGGTACTGCTATGTGTAAACAATGAGGCTCAAACCGGCCTCGGATACACTAAAGAAGCTTCACTCCAACAATGACAGACATGGTGGGTTTCTGTGACCCAGCTTTCAAAAATTGGGATAAATTAATCAACAGAGAAGCATTACCTGTTTGCAGTAACTCATTGCTTTTGCTGTTTTACAAGAACATGTGTTTGCCATTGTAAGAAATGAATTGAAATCTTATTTCGCTAAGACCTGCCCATGGAGCACCTGTAAGGGTTAGGTCAAAAGTTGTTGTTCTAGAAATTATTGGATAGTCTTGTAGTTCATTTCATCTCTGGGAGGCTGCATTCGGTGCAACAAAATGGACTTAAAGTTGTAGACTAGTTTGTTCTGATCTTCTGGACTGGATTTTCATGTAGTTGTGGAGGGATGAAATGGTAATTGGGACCTGGTTTCAAGATTCCCAGGATTTCCAATCATCTGAAGTGCAATGTAAGGGTCCAGGTTGCCTCCAGTGTGAGAACAGGCACAACTTAGTCTTCCAAAATGTTCACAGAATCGGTCCAGCTTTGAAAGATTCATTGGTAGCTCTGAGAAGTTGTGAGCTGTAGTCTGGTTGAGAGAGACATCAATTGTCCTCATTGCCTTGCAATGCCTCTGCATCCAGTCCCAGGGTCCTCAGACCCTCCATGCCAAGGTGTGGCACTTCTGTGCCCATTCTATGGAAGTCGTGAGCCCAATAGTATGTGTTTAAAAGGTTTTTTTAAAATGGGCATTCATCCCGAACCCCCCACTTCCTTAAAATAAAACTCCTTTCACTACAGCCAAATAAAAGTGCCAATCATCTAGACCCTTTAAAGTATTGAAAACAGCGGATGCAAGCACTTGAAATATCTTTATCTGATGTAAATAATTATTGTTCAATTGACAGAATAGATCAGAGAGCCAAAGTTGCCAATTATGTAATGTTTTCCCTGGGGTTCAGTTGTTTCAGCACTCCAATGGATATCTGAGCTCTCAACCCAAGAATGCACAATGCGGTCTGTTTTAACAATGCCTACTTCCTCTGATAGGTTCGATAGCTACCTCCCTGTAGTTAGCCTTGTGCCTTTGGGAGCCTGTTTTTCATAGGAAACAAGTTTCAAGACAACTAATTAGGAGACTGCCTCTGGAAATTATTGTTGCCTCACTCCAGTGGCAGCAAGTTTTGGTTTTGGATCCATTCTTGATCCTGACATCATGATCCTGAAACCTGAAATAAAATTCAGTTCATTGAGCTCAGCCAGCAGCAACATGGACTTGCCAAAGTGTTATCTGGTACTGGGCTGCAAGGCAAATCTAAAACATATAATTCCTCTATGTATTCTGAAAACATTCTTTCCTGATAAGACAATTCTTGTAGAGTTCTGTGATGGTAAACAATAAACAATTAGGTTTCACATCAATACTAGCCTTAATTACTAATACTTATGTATCTCAGAACACAGAGTAGGATAAGCAGCCAATGTATTAGTCCATTGTAACATCAAGTCTCATGAATCTCAGTCATTGAAATGGCTTTGTGATTAGCTCTTCTCTGTCATGAACATGCAACATAAAGAACTTGATCATGTACCAAATTAATTGGCCATTTGACATCACAACACATTGGAATACTTAAAGATACATTGTTTCATAATTCTGGATCAAGTCCAGTCCCAAGTCTTGTATTTGTTTTTGTTAGTTTTTTTTATTCACTGACTGAAATGGGAGGGTGAACGTGAGAAAGAGTGAACTGTTTTGCTCTGAATCATTGCAGTGGAAAGAGGTGTTGGAAAAAGAGGAGCCCAGAGGGCTGTAAACCCAATGAAAAGGAATCTTGATTGTTGTTGACTGTGTAAACTGCGATCCAGATTAGATTACAGTGTGGAAACAGGCCC
Organism: Chiloscyllium plagiosum; assembly: GCF_004010195.1. NCBI lineage: Eukaryota > Metazoa > Chordata > Chondrichthyes > Orectolobiformes > Hemiscylliidae > Chiloscyllium > Chiloscyllium plagiosum. The sequence goes on from NC_057738.1 coordinate 22,499,500, forward strand.
TTCGGCCCAACAAGTCCACACCGACCCTCCAAAGCGCAACCCACCCAGACCCACTTCACCTAACACTACAGGCAATTTACCATGGCCAATTCATCTAACCTGCACATTTTTGGAGGAAACCGGAGCAAACCTACGCAGACACGGGGAGAATGTGCAAACTCCACACAGAGAGTCGCGTGAGGTGGGAATTGAACCCGGGTCTCTGGCGCTGTGAGGCTGCAGTGCTAACCACTGTGCCACCGTGCCACCCCACTTTCTGTATGTACATGTGTCTGCTAAAAAACAAGAGTTCACTTTAGTTCTGCTGGTTCTCTATGGAAAAAGTCATTTCTATTCTGTTGTTATTTAAAGGAAACAATCATAAGATTTAAATAAGAAAGGACACTTAAGCAGCAAAATCAGCAAATTTTGGAAGTATGCACCAGGTTTGCCCAAATCTGTAAAATGAGGGAAAGTCTAATGTTAGATCCTGTTTTTGAAGGAGGGGAAGGAATAATTTACTTTAAAAAACCATTAATTATTTTCTCTCTTTTCATTTAAGGGCAGTCCTGGTATTAATATCAACACACCGGGTGAAAAAGGCAACAAAGGAAATCCAGGACTACAGGTATGTTTACCAACTTTCTATGCTATTCCTGCGGTTGGATTTTATGTGACAGCAAATATGTCCACCTAATTGAGGGAGAGGCCACATGCCATGCTCCCAGCAGCAAAAGAGTCACCCATTGGTGATTAAATTGCAGGGTGGATGGAACTTGTATGCGATTCCCAGTGCTGGCGAGCAGTTGGGGAATTGCTGGTTTCTGATTGCATGGTAGTTCTTGGTTAAAGTCCTGAATCTCAAGTAAGCCCGATGATGGGCTTCTAATCATCAGAAAGGGCACTTAATGCCACCATAGAACTCTCAGGTTTTCTCCAAGTGGGGCAAGAGACTCTTGTCAGGTTGATTAAATTCCAGCTATATATTTATCGTGCATCATGTTATCATTTGGTATCTTTTATTGAGCAAAATCATGATTTAAACTACACATTGGTCGTACAGTGAGTTAAGGAGTACACTGTGTATGCTAGTATAGTAGTTGTGTTACTGGGATGGTTAGTTAAAAGACTAATTAATCCAGAGATTGTGTGGTCAATCTCCACCATGACCTTTTGAAAATGTCTGGAAATAAGAGATTTTTTCAGAAACCATGTTTTTTGTTTCAGTGTCTTTCAATGAAGGGAACATCCCTTTCTTTCCTGATGGTCTTTAAGTGGAAACCAATGTGATCTTCTGACCACCCACTCACACCCCCCTAAGATGGTCATTCTACACTGCTGTAATACTGCCTACTCTGTCCCAGCTTTGGCTCATCTGCTGAAACTCCCTCATTTGTGCTTTTGTGACTGTTATCTCTAAATCTGGCCTTCCTCCCTGTTCTATCCTCAGTAATGTTGAAGCCATTTAAAGACCTGCTGTCCATGTCCACACCAATATTTACTCATGAATCACCCATCTGCACATTGATGGACATTGACTCCAAGTCAAGCAATTCTATAAGTTTAAAATTTTCATCTTTGTTTAAAGTCCCTTTGTGGCCTTGTCCCTCACTCTTTATATTCTCCCGTAGTCTCATAACCTTTCAGGATATCTTTGCTTCTCTATCTTGAGCTGACCTCTTGTACATCTTCCATTTTGTTTTCTCCACTATTGGTGGCCATGACATTTGTTGCCTAGGCAATTAGCTCTAGAATTCCCTTTCCAAACTTATTTGTGTCTCTACCTGTCTCTGCACCATTAAAGATGTTCCTTAAAAACCAGTTCTTTGACCAACATTTTAATCTTTTCCCATGATTGGATGTTGCTTATGTGTGACCCCTGTTTCAAAACTCCAGGGTTGTGTCTTAAATGTGGCCACTCAGTTACCTTCTCAGGACAACCCAGGATGGGCAAGAACAGGTGGCTTTGTCAGTGATATCTCTTCCTGAGAATGATGAATAAAGTCAGAAAGTTGGGGGGATATATTGTTCGAGCACACATAATCAAGAATTTTGGGTAGGAAAATGAGAGCCATGGAAGCCCCAAAATCATGTTCAAACTTAAATTGGTCAACTTCTTTTAAAAACATTGTTTGTTTCCCATCACTACTCTGCCTCCACCAACTTTCGGCCCAGCTCTCTATCTGTCAGGTTTCTTTGGCTTTACATCTTTGGAGATGTTCCCCTTAATGGATCTACAAGTGACAGTTCACCTTCCAGTGCCCTGTCCAACTAGAGAAATTGGCACAGCTAGCACAGACAGAGCCAAACCCAATTTAATCTGCACACCCACAGTTACATTTGCTGGAGTAGTTACTAAAAACCAATCAGTAGCTCAGGTAACTTTTTTGCTTAAAACAGGACATTGTATCTAGCTACTATGCTCCTGTAAGTGCATCAGTAAAATCAACATCACTCTGTACAAACATTTATCAAACTTTTTCAGATGATGCAGCTCCTCATTGCATCAATCATTGCAAGATGACAGACGGTGATAAGATTGACACTATTGTATGGGCATTAGGCTTTAATTTGTTGCACTGTTTAAATTTTTAAAAAATTATGACTTCAAACTTCTGGAGTGTAGCATTGGCCACTGAGCGCTCAAATCAAGGATTTGAACACATGATTCACTACTTCCTGTAGCTTTTTGTTTTGTCTATGTGCATCAGGCCAAGAGGATCCTTGTCCTGAGAGCAAGATGTTGTAAATTCCACTCTACACAGTCAATAGTAGTGGCTCTCTAATGTCATGTCATGACAGAACAAAGAGTTCAATAAGAATACACCAAAATAATTGAGGAATCAAGGCAAATGGCAGGAAGGCTCATTAAAATGCTGTAACATTCTGGACCTTGCAAATTAATATTCTGTTGACTAGTTTCAGGCACTGAATAAAAAATGTTTGTATTTAAATTGAATTATTCACAATCTCAGAACATCACTAAGTACTTTACAACCAATGATGTGTAGCGCCTTTAGAATGTTGGGAAAATAAAAGTCAATTTGTGCTCAATCAACGATGTCTTAGAAACCACATAATTGGTTTTAATATGTCAAGAAATGAGGGTGACCTTCTCCATTCATCTTGAAAATAACACCATAAAGTAATTTATATTCACTTGAGATGGTAGCTAAGACTTCAGTTTAACAATTTAACCACAGGACTGTGCCTCAGACAATCTCAGCACTGAACTAAAGTGGAAGTCTGGGATGTTCTGAGTACACCTCCAGACTGGGACTTAAATCCACAGACGTTTTAAGAGAGACGCCAAGTGAATCACAGCAGACAGTGCTGTGGAGATTTATCTGTAATTTCAACAATAGTTCCTGCAGACTTTTCTGTGCCTGGACAGCAAAGTCATCAAATGTATTCTTCTGTGTAATGAAAGGGATCATCATTGGTAAATTGCTGAATGAACTTAAAATGGTTGGAGGGGGGAAAAGAAGCTCCTGTACTATTTTCAAAATAGAGGCTTCAGTATTTCCCCAGTATCAGCTAACATTCTATGCATAAGTCTTTGGACTGGAAGTTAAATGCACAACATTCTGTGGACAACATGGTGGCTCAGTGGTTAGCACTGCTGCCTCACAGCATCAGGGACCCAGGGTTGATTCCAGCCTTGGGCGACTGTCTGTGTGAAGTTTGTACATTCTCCCCATTCTTAGTGTGTATGCTCCAGTTTCCTCCCACAGTCCAAAGATGTGCAGGGTAGGTGAATTGGCTGTGCTAAATTGCCCATAGTGTTTGGAGATATGTAGGTTAGGGCGTTAGTTGGGGTTAATGTAGAGGAATGGGTCTGGGTGGGTTACTCTTGCGAGGGTTGGTGTGGACTTGTTGCGCCAATTAGCCTATTTCCACACTAAGGATTTTATGATTCTGGTTCAGGCGAGAGATTGTTGAAAGTCTTATTCTTAACTACCAGAAGTTTTTATTCCTGACAAGATAATTATAAGATATAAAGGTGGCTACTCATTCTGATCTGATCAGGATATTTCAGAGCAGATTATACAAACTCTTGAACAAAGACATTTATAGGGTGTGATTAGCAAGTGAGAAAGACACAAGTGGTATCTTTGAGCAAATATGTCTAATATGGGCCTGACATTGTCCAATCTCAACAGGCCCTGTAACTGTTATGACTCAATGGGAGACAAATATTGATCTGAAATAGTTATTATCTGTGTTTATAACATCTTCTCTGAGTGTTCTGAATCATTAGAATTATTTTCCACAGATGGCTGGATCAATGAGAATATTCAAGGGTGAGACAGACAGATAATCAATAAGGAAATGAAAGCTTATAGGGAAAAGGCAGGACAGTGGAGTTGGTGATTATCACATCAGCCATGATCTCATTGAATTGCAGAGCAGACTCGATGGGCTGAATGGCCCATTGCTGCTTCTATATCTACTTGTGCAACTTTTCCACAGTTTGATTTGTTCTGAATATAGTAAAAGTAGTTGATGAAATGTTCAACCAGCAACTAAATACAGCTTTGACAAAGGTAGTCTTCTTAGGGATTGTGAAGCAGTTCCTGTTGAAGTCCCAAGAACACCAAATTTATTTTATTGCAATTTAAAAAATAAGGAATATCTCAGCTTCCTGTTGGCACCTATTTGAATAACATTCTGAGGGAATACTGATTTTAGAATGTAGCTCAAATAACACTGCAATCTTATTTTTCAGGGTGAGGCGGGAAAACCTGGTGAGGATGGAGTTGCCGGTGCACCAGGCAATCGCGTAAGAGAATCTACTCCTTAGTGAGATAATGATATATGTATTCATGTAACAGTTAAGGATGGGCTAGTAACTGAACAACTTAGGGCCAAAACTCCTTCCGTCCTTGTTAAAAATTCAATAAATTTCCACGATGTGTACACAGTGCTTTAGGGGATTGTCACGATAAGTGATTTTCTGTGAACAGTGAAAATAGTTGGCTGCACACGCACAATGCGTGAAACATGCAGTATGCAGATTTACCCCAGAAAAGCACGAGTGAGTGAACATTAGAGCCACAGAGGGCAAGAGGATATGGAGGAAGAATCCTGCGGAGAAGTAAATACATGGTGGACACAACGGGACTTGACTCTCGAGAATTGTCAAACTGTAGACAACATGAAAGAAACCAATGATCAAGGATTAGATCCTGTTTCATGTTCCCCTTGAACAATAGATTAATGATATAAAAGTGGGGAAGAAAATGGATTTTAGGTTATTAATGTCTCGGTGAAGATCAATGAACTAAAAACCTGATCACAGGTCCATAGGTGAGAAGAAGTATCACATGTTGCAATCAAGATAACTTTGGCATCAAGAAGCAAATAACTTGCTTTCATCTATAAATTGCATTTATACATACCACTACTTACCTGAAACAAAAGAAAAAAAATCATCAACATGAATTTTTATATATTCTCTTTTCGTGAATCCCAGACTTTGCAAAGAGTTTTTCTCATATATGCTATCTAGTTTTTTTTCATTCATATATGGGATGAGGGTGTCACTGGCTGGGCCAACATTTATTGCCCATCCCTAATTGCCCAGAGTGCAGTTACGACAGGTCAACCCTGATATCAAGCTGCCAATAGCAGAAAGTGACAAATTCCTCAATGTCTAAGACACAAGTACAGTCCAGAACTCCAAACGAGCCATCCCAGCAGTCAGCCATGTTGCTGTACAATGCTACATTCAGAGTCTCGTTGAAACTTTGCATAATCAAGAATCCCATTGATCCATGCATCCCATCTACAAAATCTTACCAGTGAGCACTACAAGAAGATTCAATCCCTTTGAACTCCAGACATTTACAGTACAGAATAAACTCTCTCAACTTCCCAGCTGCAATTTTCCAGAGATCTGTGTACTTTTATAGAAATGTTTACTTCTGTCCATTTGTGCAAACAAAGAAGGTCAGAACTTTAGTTAATATTGGTTGCATTGCAAAGTGATTGAAGTGCTTGGCAGTAAGTTCCTTATCTTCAATAAGTGGGAAGTGATCCGGCAAAACACAACAACATCAGTAGAACAATTCATCTATAATAGACTGAAAATTGGGCAGTTTCTGGATACTTTTAATGACCCAGCTCAGAGATGTTATTACACGCATCTGAAGTAAACAGGATTTGAACCCGGGCCTCCTGGCACAGATTACAACTGTACCACAGAACCACCTTCTTTGGGCAGCTTCAATAACTAGCAGCCAACCCCTTTATGCAAATAGCATGGATTAAAAAAAGCTTCATTTTTTTCTGGTTCACTCACTCAGTGGAAGCCACTGGCTGCAACCTATTCATCATGTTATCCTACTCCTCATTACACTTGTCATTGAAGGATGGCAATACGTTGGTGACTGCAGATTGCTTGTTGTACAGTCATTTTGTTTGAACATCTTATTTTTCACACTGTTGAATTCCCTCTCTGATTCTACTGGGACAAGGAGAAACGACTTCTCTTGCCCAGCCAAAGTGTTTTGTTTTACATATTAAATAAGCTTAATGTGCTTTTGTTTTACATATTAAATAAGCTTAATGTGTTTTTCTTAATTTTCTTTAGGGCCCAGAAGGTCCAAGGGGAATGCTAGGCACAAAGGTGAATTTGATCTTAACATTTTACATGGTTCAAAAATTGATCCATATGTGTTTTTATTTGTATTTTGTCACATGACGTTAACAAGAATTGTTAAATATATTGTTGAATCTAATTCAGATTTGAGCTCAATACTTTGTTAGACCTCTTAATTATCATGAACCACGTCCACAACTTGTTCAATAACTTCCCACAGTGTCATGATTCGGAGATGCCGGTGTTGGACTGGGGTGTACAAAGTTAAAAATCACACAACACCAGGTTATAGTCCAACAGATTTAATTGGAAGCACTAGCTTTCAGAGCGTTGCTCCAAAAGCTAGTGTGCTTCCAATTAAACCTGTTGGACTATAACCTGGTGTTGTGTGATTTTTAACTTTCCACAGTGTGGTATCATTAGCAGTATTTAAAAACCTGATGTTGTGCTGTAGGTGTTCTAACATTACTGAATCCAAACTGATTTTAAGGCATTAAATTATAAGTATTGAATAGGCTTGACACGGACTGGCTACAGCTTTTTAAAGTGATTTCAGAGTTGCAGTTCACAAATACTACATGAGCTAATGATTCATGATAGCCACTGATGCATCAGTGACCAATCCTTTTAACCCCAGCCTACAACAAGCCTGTAGGAGAACAGCAGAACCAAACAATTTATAAAACAATACAGAAGCAGGTTAGTGTTGCCTTCTTGAGTAAGTTTTGAAGTGCCAAATGTCCACAGGTTACCCAAACATTTTTAAATCCGCTTTATTTTGGATGGAGTTGTACTGTAGGCGACTGAAGGTAGATTGACCGTCTCATTATGTGGATATATATACTACTTAGCTTTAGTGCTGTTAATGCTAGTTGGTTCTGTTTGTACATGATACAGAAGAGACTTTTATAATGTGATATGCAGCCCTGTTTGTATCTGTGCATAAATGAAACATGCGCGTTTGGCAGATGTGCCTTCATTAGAGGTGGGTTTAAATTTGGGAAATTTTATATGAAATGAGTATTATTGATGTGCCATACATTATAAGATCTATAAGAACTTCTCATACAATCCCGACAGTGTGGAAGAGGCCATTCAGCCACCAACCCTCCAAAGAGCATCCCATCTGATACCCATAACCCTGTATTTACCATGGCTACCCCACTGAGCCTGCACATCTCTGGACACTACTGAGCACTTTGCCATAGCCAATTTATTTTCAATTGAAACCAAAAGATAGAAACTATCCTGGATGACTAGTTTTCCCCTGGAATTTATATTCTTGTCAAATAATCCTAATAAGTGCCAGATGAAAAGCTTCACCAAAAATTTAGTTATTAATTATATTTTAATGAACTAAACGGAAATATAGTTTGCCTCTGTCCTAATTGAGGGCCCTAACTTAGTGGGCGGCACGGTGGCACAGTGGTTAGCACTGCTGCCTCACAGCGCCTGAGACCCGGGTTCAATTCCCGCCTCAGGCGACTGACTGTGTGGAGTTTGCACGTTCTTCCCGTGTCTGCGTGGGTTTCCTCCGGGTGCTCCGGTTTCCTCCCACAGTCCAAAGATGTGCAGGTCAAGGTGAATTGGCCATGCTAAATTGCCTGTAGTGTTAGGTAAGGGGTAAATGTAGGGGCATGGGTGGGTTGCGCTTCGGCGGGTCGGTGTGGACTTGTTGGGCCGAAGGGCCTGTTTCCACACTGTAATGTAATCTAATCTAACTTCAGCCTAGAGTGTTTAATAGCTGGACTTGGATATGCAACAGGGTTCCCAGTGTGTTTTAAAAAGTACCTGTGTTTTTTAACCTCTATTGATTTAATAATCACAATTTCTCCTGGCTTTGTGTTCAGATTTAATGGTTTTATTTAAAGGTTTTGATTTAACCATTGAGATCAGGCTGTGCAAAGCCTAGTTTATCATTTTGCAGCAACATTGTGTGTTTTTCTGTTGAGAGATTAATTCATCAAAAGTCGCACCATTAAAACTGGCCTCTTTTCTCGCAAAGGGACAATCTGGGAGCCCTGGGAAGCCAGGTCGTAAAGGAGATCCAGGAATCCGAGGACCAGAGGTGACAATCAGTATTCATTGACAATATTCCTGCTGTTACACTGCCACTGCTTTGCTGGTTTCATCGCATGATGTGTTTTTAATATAATTTTGAAAAATTAACTCCAGATGATGTACACAGTTTTGCTGCCTGATCTCGTTTGTCCTGGAAGCCCAGAACATAAATCACCCCAGATGCCATCATATCGTCTCATGGAGATTCTTGTTGTTGAGCTGAGACTGGATGGGACCTACTTCACGTGGTGCAGAAATGGGATCCTTTCTTCATTAAGGCGACACAGGGTCCATTCTAGAGCAAGGCAGTCTTGTTTTAAATCAGTTGATTTGTTTTCCCAAGATGGGACAGGAGGGGGGGTTAGAAACCAGTATGCACCCCTGTAACATTCACAGTGGAGCAGTTCTGAGGGACTGGAACAACAGGTTCAGTCTGCTTCAATTCAAGGGCACATTGAGCGATTGCAAATGGAAAACATGAGGAAAAGCCGCTGATCAGAATTGCACAGCGATAGGGTTAAAGGCTAAAGTTGTGAAAGTGGGAGACATAAAGGAAAAATAGTTTATTACTGATTAACAAAAACTTCAAAGCATGATACAAAAAGAGAACAAATTAATTGAGCTTAAAGGAAATTGGAGAGATTCCCTCTGTGTGTGTGTATGTGTGTGTGTGGGGGGAGGGGTGGGGGAGTGTTGGTAAGGGGCAATGATCAGGGATTCACTGTAAAGAAAGGCAGAATTTTAAAAATGCGTTCAATAGCTTCTTAAGTTGGAACGTGCCAGTTGAACTGCAGAGTATAGACTATAACGGACAAGTTGACTAACAAAAACTGCTGGAGATCACAGCAGGTCAGGCAGCATCCAGGAAGAGAAAGCAAGCTAATATGTTGAGTCTAGATGGCGCACTAAAAATTAGTTTGAGCAGTAACCACAATTTTTGTGCAGGCACACTGAGACTCCTGCAAATGCTGAAATCGAAATGACTCCTGAAAACAAGGCAGGCCCTGGGAAAGGTGAAGCACCAGTCCAGAGGCAATCATAATTGGTAATCTGGAATAGGGTCTGAAGTCACAAACCTTATTTTCTGCCCTCGAAATTTGAAGTTGTAGGAGAAAAAGGAATAAGGAAAAGGGCATTTGGAAAATTATGTTGATTAACTTGCTTGGTTCACTTCCTCAAATTAAAGATTTTCTCTTGGTTTCTAAAACCTGACTGGTTGTGCCAGAAAAGATTGTGAAATAAATACTTGAATGATTTGCTTAGTTGAGTTTGATTTATTGATAGGATTCTTTCCTGGCTTGCAGTTACTGTGTTGTGGTTTATAACCATTACACATAACTCAAAATCTGAAGCCAGAGATTTTCAACAGGATTGGTTCTGTTTTGATTATTATAAATCACAAGCTGTGGGATGATCAGTAAGGCAGGATTTCACTGTCAATTACAATAACTGGGAATAGCTAGAAGAAAAATGACTGTGGATTATTATCTGTATAATTAGTGTCTAATATCTCAATTTACAAGCAACATCTGATTTTATTTTTCTGTCTTTTAAAAGGGAGAACATGGGATTCCAGGATCTAAAGGTCAAAAAGGTGGGAGTGGAAACAGAGGTCAACAGGTTCGTATTATTTGAAACTTGTTAGATGCTCAAGAAATATGACAATGAGAGGACGTGTTGGAAAGGCATAGCAAACGTGTTACGCGAGAGGACAAGACAAGTGATGGTGCTTTGAGTATATGCCATGCATCAGCGCCAAGAATTATAATAGGACTAAGTTTTTAGTAAGGTTAGAACAAAACAGAGGATAAAGGAGGAGAGCTGCACTGGTGGCACAAGTTACAGAAAAGGAGATAATGGGCTGAATGGCCTGCAAAAACATTTTGGTAGAATTCTGTTAGAATTAAAAGTTCATCAGTGGAATAATGGAGAAACAGAAATGAAAAATAGTGATTCAGCCCTTAAGTGCAGATGGGAAAAGGAAGAAAAATGCAAGTGACAAACAGCAGTTCAGAAATTGTGAAAATCTGGTGACTTTCATTGTTAAATAAATTAAATTTGCCTCATTCAGGCATCAAATATGATCTGAAGACTTGCACAGTGTACACCAGGAAGAGAGGATGTTGTAGCTGAAATGTGTTTGGGGACAGCACAATTTAATGTTCATGGATGGGAATTTAATACATCCAGTTATTCCAGAGTAATCAGCAAGAGGAACAGCCGCAGAATTTCACAACGAGTAGGGTTAAAGGCGAAAGTTGTTCAAGTGGGAGACATAAAGGAAATATTGTTTATGACTGATTAACAAGAAGTTTTTAAAGCATTATGCAAAAAGAGAAGAAAATAATTGAGCTTAAAGGAAATTGGAGAGATTCCCACCGCGTGTGTGTGCTCAGTCCATGAGATGCTTTATCCTAAATATCAAATCACTCCACTTGCTTCAGACATGACCAAATTATCCCTCCCAATTCAGTTAAATGAGGTAAACAAGGTTGGTTCAGATTCCTGGCAACAGGGTTCAGAGGAAAGCAGTTGAAAATACTGAACAGAAACATTGAATATTGTTTCTAATACTTTCAGTGAAAGCTGCATAAACAAAACTGGTATCTGAAATTTATGTAGTGTGCTGAAGAAAGTAAAACATGCCAAAGTGCAACACAGGGTCGTTATCAGACAAAGACAATACGGACGACGCAAGTCCATGACTCCCTCTCATATTCAAATTCCAGAGTCTGCCCTGGAACTATCTGAGTCAGATAAAATGGTCAAGCCTATCTACAGTAGAACACAGTGTTCTTTCACCTCCTTTTTACACCACTGATAGCATGCAAATACATTAATCACTCCAATTTCTATCAATAGCAACAAATACTATTCACTTTTCTTCCCTTTCATTTCCAAGTATTACTCGCTCCCATGATCACTTGAAGTTATGTTCAGACGAAGATTCATATTGAATTCAAAGCATTTCTCTCTCTACAGATGCTGTTAGACAGGCTGAGTATTTCCAACACTTGCGGTTTTTCACTTTCGAACTCCAGCATCTGCACTATTTTATTTTTATTTATTGACAGATTCTCCCATATGTGCAGATTCTCAAGCCTGTCTGTGGTTATCCTTCTAAATTGCGTCTCCACCCCGAAGTGCACACTAAATTACAAAAAAGCCTCACCTCATTGACAGTGACTGGCTCAGCTGCGCCTCTACTGGCAATCCTATTTTTGACTCTTGTATCAATTCTACATGTTAGGTTGTGGGCTCTCTTTAACACATTAAGAGTATTTTGACAAGGACTATTCTGAACTGAGATTGGTGAATGGGTTTTACCATCTGAAACAGGTTTGAAATTCTGTGCTTCCAAGGAATTTGGGTGCCGAACCAATTGTTATGGGATCCAGCTGTTAACTTTTATGTGCTATATTCAGTTTAGCCCCAGAAGTTCAACAGCCAACACAGTCTGGTTAGTCACACATCATTATGTGATCTGAATGCATCGCCATCATGAAAACACATCATTGCATCTATCAGTTTGAATACAGTAGATCCCCCCCCCCCCCAGCAGCTCCCCGTACCTGTGGGGGAATCATTGTTAAACCTACCGTGGAAGCCCAAAACCATGGACCGGAGCAAACCCATTCATTTCAATGGGAAATTTACCTTCCCGGCGGTCCCCAATCCCTGGTTTCAGAAGGTTCCCTATAATATGTTCAGGCCACAGTAAACTACAGGTAAGTGAAACCGTGGGAAATGATTCTGCAGTTACGGGGATCGCCCTGCACTTTGGTTTCAGCTATTGGCTTTTGTTTTCTTAAGTTCAGTTAAAGGTAGTGGTCACGGCTAGAGTACAAACTTTGATGATTATTCATTTACTGCCATGCCTCATTGGGGTAGCACATTGATATAAAGCCCACTATTCCCAGAATCATTACTAAAGTTAATTAAAACTTCTAAAAAAAACACACACAAGATCCTCCAATTTATCTCATTTCTACACCAAGGTTAACAGAAAGCACAGATCAGGTTTATGACTGTTTATTAAATAGGAAACATAGGGACAGGAGTAGGATACTCAGCCCCTTGAGTCTGCTCTGCCATTCAATAAGTTAATGGCTGATCTGTGGCCTACCTCTGTATACATACCTTTGGCCTGTACATCTCAAGACATTCATTTAATAAAATTTATCTATCTCAGAATTAAAATTAACAACTGATCCAGTATCAATTCCATTTATGGAAAAAGAGTTCAAACCTCTCCCACCCTTTGTGTGTAGAAGTGCTTGCGATATCTCTTTGAATAATCTGCCCATGATTTTTAGACTATGCCCCTTCTAGAATCTCCAGCCAGTAGAGTTACTTTGCCTTTACCTTCTGTATCTTTTCCTGTTAATATCTTGAAGATTTCTATCGGATCACCACATAACCTTATAAATTCTCAAGGAGATAGGCCTATATTTTATAATCTCACCTGATAACTCCTGAAGTCTGGGTATAATTCTTGTAAACCTACATTATACTCCCTCCATAGCTGGTACATCCTTCTAGAGGTGTAAATGGACTCTAACTACAGTTGGTTCTGCTATAATGCCGGTTTCCTCCAAAGCAAATTGGCTTTAACACAATTGAAGAACTTAGACCATTATTTGTAGAACACAAACTTTCCTTACCAGTATTGCCTATAACACGACTCCGGCTCCATTAGTTTAAATGGTGCAGCTATTGCGCAATCTTCTTACAACACAACATCGCACAAGAATGGGACTATCACTATATATCTTAACTGACTGTACAGGTAAACAACTGTGAACTGATTAAAACTCTAACATCTTTATAAATCCCACCATATATGAGCACACAGGTAGAATAAAAAACATAGGTGGTGATGGGCTAAAGGACAGACTGGAAAGGAGGTCCAGTGGTACCTGTTCACAAGACTACTGAGGTGACTCAAGCTGATCAGAATGTTGCTTCTTAATCTTCCTTCTCTGCATGCTTTAACTGGTTTACTGGAAGCACAGGGTGAGCAGTTCACTGTTAGTTTTACCTTTAGCGACTTTACACTAAATTTTGAATTCTGACTAGTTCATTAAAATTCACAGCCAGTTGAAGGAACTATGAACTGGTTTGCTTCAGGCTCAAAGTGGATTTTGTTGCACAGATCCAAGACAGCTCCTGAGCTGCTCTGTATCATGTTCATAGCCCTAAGCCATTCAGCTACCTCAGAGTCAATCACATAGTTGTTGGCAAACAGAAGGCCTTTGTCATCAAAAACTGGTCAGTAGTCCATAGACCAACCAACTATATGTTTCCAGCTGAATCTCCATTGTACACATCCTTGGCTCCAGCTTATCTGCACCTTCTATTCCTGCTCCAAACAGCAGCTGTGTAAACAGTATTTACAATGAGTGTCAGACAAATTGTTTTCAAAAAGAAATGCAGAAATCTTTGATTTTAAAGCAGTTCTTTTCCTATTTCAGTCCACAATTAAAAATAGAGAAAAGTAGAAAGGCACGGTCCTCATATTATAAACTGTCTTATAGTCACATGCTTTGTAATGTCAGCTCCTTTTACTAAATGTACTCTAGCTGAGGCATTGGATAATTCAAACCCAATCAAAATTTTCCCTGCTCTGCTAACAATGATCTTCCTGTCCTTGCGTTCATCAAATCGTTCCCTACACTGACTCCTTCACCCATACACATGGCCATGATTTCAATCCCATGATCAGGCCAGTTGTCAAAACCTCTGAGATCTCTCTGCTGTATCAATGTCTGTCTTGTATTTGCCTCTAGACTCAACCCTCCTCCATTTTCATTTTCTCTGTTTGGATAAAGAAACCTTTGATCACTCCTCCCATTCTATTGCTTTTCTCCTGTGAAGATGTTCTTCACAATGACCTTAGTTCTGCCTTCAGTGACTTTACATTAAATTTTGAACATGTTCCAAAGTCTGTCACTCTGTATCACAACAGCCACTTCATGCATTGGGTCCATGGGAAGTAAATCAGAAATGCTAATAATATATGGTCAGCTTTTGTAGTTTATAGCAAGATTTGGCATCAACACTGAAATGCATTCATTATTCTCTCTCCCAGGCTATATATTCCTGAAACTTCAAAATAATGTTTGGGAGTGGAAACAATTCCAAACCACTACTTTCTCAGTTAATTGCTGATCTGGTTTGGCTGTTCTTCAGCACTATTTCCGTTGCTTAAATTGCTTCTCATTACAGTTGATAGCTGCTTGCTACAATTATTGCACTACCTGATGCAGGATAATTTGCTGTGAGAGTCTGCTGATAATGTTGAGAAGTCCCATAACATTACTGAGTGGGCCTTTCCCCTTCCTGAAGGTGGTGAGAATGTGTTATGCCTCATGGTCTTATTTGAGCTACACAGGTAGAGATCTGCCTTAGTTACTAGACCAAAGCAAGACACTGAAGCATATAGAAAAGTTATTTATCTTTGCACTGTTAGCATCTCATTATCCACACTCCTGTCTTCCTTCATACACAAACAATAAAACAGATGCCCCTTCTATGTCATAGGTTAATCTCCTTCAGCTAGACAGGGTATAAACAATCAAGCTCAAACCAGATGTTGCCCTCTCTTCCTTTGGCAATGTTTGTCCAATTCTGTCTCATCCTGAGGCCTTCTTAGAATGTTTTTTCTAAATGTCACTCCTGTTTACCAAGGTGCCAACTGGGATTCTACTGTCATTAACTCTAAGTTGCTGCTAATATGGAGGCATTATTTATCTCTTGGAATTAAAAATTAAAAGTTTCTCCCTGATATTAGTTACCACTGTTATGGACAAGGCCAGGCCCCTCAAAACATTTCAAGAAGGTAGCCCAGACCCTAACTTTGCTATATGATTTCAGCAGGTGTATAGTGGATATTCCAGGAGAGAATCAACTGGTCAGACTACTTAGTTTTAAACAAAAACTGAATTTATTTACAAGATTACTGAATGAAACACAAAGAGCAGAAAACAGAAAACCAAATAACTTGTCCTATTTGAACCCAACAGACTGTCCCGACTTAATGATGCTAATCCAAAATACTTTCAACAATCCCCATGAACACCCCTTGGCATAAAAGGTAAAATCAAACAAGGGTTTACAGGCTTGAAGTTAGAAGGAGAGAGACTCCAGCCTGACCTTGCCCCAGCCACCTTTCTTCACAAACACTGCTGCTGATCTGTCAGAGCTACTAAACTGACCACTCCCCTTTCATTAGGCAAGTTTTTTAAAAAAACTGGAAAGCCTTCTTTCTGTGGCACTATCTGTTAGCTTTAAACAAATGGACCTTAAAATCTATCCAAACTCTCAGACTTTTCAGAGTCTGGGTCATTTACAACCCCTCTGAAAAAGATTCAAGGATGACATCACCTTGCCAGAATGAGCAGCCTTGTCACCCCACCTAACATGCCGGCCTCACATTTTGACTCATGTACACTGATTTAATCTCTGAATAGCACTAAAGGTCAAAATGGCATGGACAAATTTTGATTTGGGGGTCTCTGCATTACAGTGACATTTCTCCAGAGGTCCTTGACTGGCTCAGGGTCCGGTGCAAATGCATTGGGTATGGTTCGAACTCTGCTCCAGGTAGCACCAACACCAACCTTGAGGTTTGCATTTTCAACTAATCACTGTTGGTATCAAGCTAGCACAGTCACTGTTTATTCATGGAAGATTAGGTATATTTCTTAAACCATCAGTCATATGATAGATAATGGATGAATCAATATGCAGATAGGGACAGATAGGTGAGTTTTCAATATTTTAGTTCACCCCAAGATTGTGCACAAGTTAGTTCCAATGCCTGAGTACTTATGAAAACAGAAAAAAAATTGATTTGCCTGTAATACAAAACTGAATGAACTTATTTTCAGATTCTACTTTAATTATTTTGGAAGTTGTACAAGCTGCCTGATAACCAATCAACTATATTACAAGTCATAATTCCAAAAAAAATTGAGGTTGCTGAAAATACTTCTGGAGATCAGCAGTGGACACCAATGACCTGACTTGGTCTTTCTCCAGTTCACATGGGTTATGTCCTTGTTCACATACTATTTCTGTGTATCTTTTAATTGCCAAGAACAAAACAGAATTGGCAACAGATGTCTGTTTCACTGCCTGCTTTTAAGATAAAAGTAAATAATTTCATAATGCACTGAAGGTTGAGCAGTATTTTTGTCTGTTAATTACTAACAGGGTCCAAATGGAATTTCTGGTCTTGATGGAATCGATGGAAATCCTGGAGCTAAAGGACGTGCTGTAAGTGTACTTTCAGTTTTAATCCAGTCCAATCCATCATTTTAGAACAATAGGCTTTATGATTCCATACACATGTTACAGCATATTATCAGGTCTTCAAACAGACCTGTTACCAGCTGGAAATCCTGTTGTAAAAATAAAGGAAGCTTTGGAGTTAATTCCATTGTGTTTTGGCATTTATGTGACCAGAACTCCTTTATCCTGCTTGGAAATCTCATCCCTGTAAGGATGCAGTGTCCTTTTGTTGGGTTAAAATTCCATATAAACTTGTAGTGTTGTTTCTCCTACTGTAAGCACAGTGAGTAAATGCCATAAAGGAAATAGGAAAGTATAAAAGGACATGAAGGTATTCCTTTCAGTCGATGGCCCAGTGTTGAGGACATTACGTTGTCACCTTTTATCAGTTTGCCTCCAAGTACTTAGTGAATCTCAAATTGTCTGGGGCCACCTACTCCCTCTGTTTCCATTGGTCAATCCCACACATCCATCACGCTGAGGCAAAATTTTTAAATCTCTTCACTACCTTCAGCCCAAATTTCCAAATTCAATGCAGAAGAAAAAATCATGGTCCAGTCACGGATAATGAGGATTTTCAAAATTAAAGACTAGAAACCAAAATTGGATCTTCATGGATGAGACAAAGCAGAGATTTGACCTTTTAAATGGTTTTCCATCCATTCAGTTTGTTCAAAGAAAATTCAAGAAAGCATAGTCTTGGTTTCTCTTGTTTCAACCCAATGAGGGCTATATCAAACACAGGCATTAATGTTAGAAAAAACTTAACTAACAAACTCTACCTCTGATCCACTGGGCAGATCTGAAGAATCAGTTGCTGTTTCATCTCTTCCAATACAATTGTGAAGAACCAATCTTGGCCTCCTGTCTAAAATTGTAGTATCACATATCACCCATTACTAGACCAAAATCAGTCGCTACATTAATAAACATTTTAAACATACTAAAAGAGTAAATCATTGCATACTCTGTTCCAGGAAGGCTTCCTTATGGTTGGGAACTGTTCAGATTGGGTGTTTACTTGCATTACATGGAATGGTTTCGATGAGATAGGTTGTTGGATGTGCCTACTGAATGGAGTGAAATAGGTAATGTCCACTTCTGCACATGTGGAAGGAGTAGGAAAGGGTTTTACTAATCAGTCTTTTGGGCATTCAATAGGGTCAACATGGAAATCCAGGTACCAAAGGCATCATAGGACAGGCAGGACCTCGGGGGAGCCCGGTAAGCTTCCTTTTGTTATTATTCTAAGTTTTGTTAACAATTTCTTAAAAACAAAATGATAAATAGTCTTGCTCTTAAAGAACTCCCCAACCTCACTGATAACCAGCAATAAAATTGAATCATCAGCAAGTATACAAAGCAAGGTTCCGTTATTATAGTTCCCTCAGAAAATTATAGTGTATGTGTAAAAGTAAGGGCAGAATGTGATCTGGCCCAATTATCTCCAGACTTCTGCACTCTTCTCTAATTATTGTACTGGATCTTGATGCTCTGAGGGTAATTTTTGCCTTTTGCAGTGATGTATAATGAATCGTAATGAATTGGGATCCTTTCATTGAAGTCAGTGAAATAAAGGTCTATGAGAGATGCACCTGTTTAATTCCATCACACAATGTAGTCAATGACCTCATTACCTATGTGCATCAACATTGAGGTTGAATATTTACTAACAAATTATGATGAACATATTCTTTGTCACACAGGGCATAGATGGTGCAAGTAGATTTGGTTCTCCAGGAATAAAGGGAAGAAAGGTAACAGACTATATTATTGACAAATGGAAAATATGACCGGTAATTTGCTGAAACATTATTGGGGCTATAACATCACATCCTCCTGTGGCACACTGGTTGAATAGTTAGTCAATGCACAGGGTGGTAAATAGCTGCCTTATTGCTGAAATATAGGGATTGGTAGTAGTTGCAGAAACAGACGTGCAAGTCCCATTGTCTGAATCAATATTCTTGATCACTAACCACCTGATGAAGGAGCAGCACTTCGAAAGCTTGTGCTTCCAAATAAACCTGTTGGACTATAACCTGGTGTTGTGTGATTTTTAACTTTGTCCACCCCAGTTCAACACCGGCATCTCCAAATCATGACTATTGTTGGTGGCATTCTTAAGTGACACTGTTGAGAAACAATTTTTCTTTTTCAATAACGTTGAAGATATGAATACAGAAGAAAATGTTAAAGGTCAGTATGCTTTCCTGACTTCTGATGTCAAATTGATTACTTTTCCACACCAGAAATAGTCGCATGAACAGAAAGCATAAAAAAGGAAAATGGATAAATATTTTCAAAAGAATAATTTTAAATGTTTGAAGGAAGGTGAGTTCCTTATGAGGGATAGTTCAGGCATTATGTGCTGAATTTTAACTAAGGGATGATGTCCCTGAACCCTGTAGGAAAGGTCTATGACAAATTCATGTGTACTTAGCTGACTAGCCCCACAGCTATTGAAAAACCATTGAGATGTTGACCTAAAAGCTGCTGCCGGAGAGGAGTTCCTATCTCTGCCTGCTGCTGGCCAGTCAATAGCATGTAATGCTCCTGTCCCAGCAGCATTAGTGGGAATAATGTCCTGAAGAGAAGATGCTGATGGAGCCTAATCTTTTACGTATGTCTGGGGTCGTGCTGGGACCTGTTGACAGATCAAAAAGAGAGGTGAGGGGGTGTTGGTTGGTGCATCCCGTTCAATCGGGCATGTTGGGCAGAGTGGTACATTAGACACAAGATGCCCAAGTAGGATATACCGCCTTTCTAACTTAGCTGCTAACCTGGACACTTGACATGGACCATGGGAAAAAGTCCATTGGCAGTTGGGTGTAGACTATTGAGTAACCTTTAGTTAGTCCAACATAGCCCCCACTTAAGGGTATCAATTGCACCATGGGCAAGGCTTCCTTCTCTACAAAGAATAGGCAGGAGATGGACATGGAGGTGAACTTTACTAACCCTTCGCCTGCTATTGCACTTTGTAAAAAAAGTTCAGCCCCAAATTTGTGCATGGCACCAACCCTGCCTAACACCATCCCCCACCCTCAACTCTGCCCAACAGCGCACCCTGCCCCCAACCCTGCCCAATACCCCCTCCCCACACCCAACCACGTTAAACACTGCCCCTGCCCCCCCAATCCTGCCCAACACCGCCCCCTGCATTCAATCCTACCCAACAGTGCCCCCCCCGTCCAAC
>NC_057738.1:22520155-22523456 GCF_004010195.1 Chiloscyllium plagiosum
CACAAAGTGCGTAAGCCCCCACCGCCCACACTGCCCCCCCAACCCCATGCACAACCACCCCCTCTCCGGGGCAGCCGGACTATTTACCAACAACAGGACTGCACACACGCGCGCGCACATACGCACACACACACACACACGGCGTGCACGCACACCTTTTTACTGCAACCTTTTCACAGGTTCCACCTCTGCCCTGTACAGGACAATGTTGGAGAGATTATCTGGGGAAGGTGGGGGGTGGTGTGGTTTACGGTACACCCCTTTGTAGAACTCCAGAGCAAGTGTGGGGAGAGAGAGAGGGCAGACGGTCAGTCATTTGGAGACAGTGCCTGTTTAATCACTGTAAACAAAAGACGCGATCACTGTTGGAAATACGTCTTTGATGTAATGTTTCTATTGGGACCTCAAGATCTCCTTCAGATAATCCGATTTTTGGATAATTGGTATTCGGATAATCGAGGTTCCCCTGTACTCCCATGAGAGGCGAGGAAAGCAGCAGCTCTGCTAAAATCTCAGAAAATTATTGAATATGTTCACTATGACTGGTCAAATCTAGGATAAGGTCACTTGCTGAGTCATGTAAGGTCATTTTCAGGATTACATGAGTTCTGTTTGAGTAATTATTTTGTTTGAGGTTGCAACATTATTCACCATGCAAAAGTGGAGAAGAATATGGATACAGATTGCAAATACCTATCACAGCTGAATCACTCATTCAACACAACCGTAAGGTTCCGTTAAGAATCTTAGTTCACTATGCATTCAGTTTCAGATCCTACATCCCACTTGAAGTGAATAAGAAACTAGTCTCTAGACAGGATTTCCCCAGCATTTTACTTTAATTTATTCCCTAGCTTCTAAAGTTCATTTAAAGCAGAATGTGGCACATGGTTAATGTCCTTCCTCAAATGCAATAATGTGGATTGGTTGATGATCGCATTTGGTGAACAAAATTCAGATTACTCATCCTGTGAATATACAAGACTAAAGCATAATCCAATTGTGAAGTTTAAGATGACTAAGGACCATGAGAGGGCAGATAAATGACCAACACCTGGGAATAACTTTAAAATTAGTGTTAGGCTATTCAAGGGGAGTGAATATAAGGAGGTGTGTGCTAGTCTGATAGGTGAAAGATGCTTGATGCTCAGTAAGGCTGAAACAGCAGACGTTTGAATGATCTTGTCTACAAAATGTACAATATAGGAGACAAGGCAGTAGTGAGTTGGAATAATCTAGTCTGGAGATAACGAAGATACAAATGAGGATTTCAACACTTGACCAAGAGGCAAAGTTAGGCAAAGTTTTGGAAGTGGAAATGAATGGTCTTAGTGGTTGCTTAATTATGTAGTCTGAAGCTATCCTTGGTGTCAACAATCATGACATCAAGCTTGCAGATAATCTTGTTGAACCAGGTAGTTGAAACAGGGAGAGAGATGGAGTTGGTGGCGAGAAAGTAGATTTTGGAGCAGGGACCAAAAACAAGGGATTCAGTTTCCCAATAGTTAATAAGAGGCCATTTCTGCTCATCCAGGGCTGGAATTCTGATAAGATTAATAATTTAGCAACAGTGAAAGAGTTGATGAGATAGAGTTGAATACATAACAAGTAGCAGTGGGAAAATTACACTGTGCTTTTATTCTATTAATATTACTCAGGGTGATGTGTATATAAGAATCAAAGTGTATCCAGGGATCATGAATCAAAAATACTTGATAAAACTAAAATGCAGACTAAACATGATCTAATTATAATAAAGGAAAGCTCTGGGTCTGATGGCTTACTATAATTTCTGTGATCTGCCCTGGAGCGTGAACAAAGAATCAATTGGAATCCAATCTAGTTATTAATTCCAAAGATGGACTTAGAGGTATTGTAAGACTGCATGCAGTTAACACAAAAAATAGTTCATTGGAAATGGATTTTAAAACAGCCCTATGTTTTGCTGCTGTTAAGTATTTTAATCATCATTTCTAATCACCTGTATGCCATTGGGGATTCATATCATTTTTGTCTTCATTAATTTATCTTTAACGTTTTGTTTCTTAACCATTCAAGTGATAATGCGAATGTCTAATTATACATTTTGTTGTTATCTTTTCAATGATACGAGCTGAAAGAGCTTTACAACTTAGTTTTGTACTTACAAAAACAAAACTGTCTTTGTTTTTCCTCCAATCCTTCAGGGGGACGGAGGAGGCATTGGAAGCCCTGGACTTCAGGTATCAGCAATATTTCAAAAGAGTTCTAGTTTTTCCTGTTGTGTGATAAGAAAAGTCCTGATTTTCATTCAATGCTTTTTGTTTCAGGGAGAAATTGGCGAACCTGGTCAATCGGGCAATGCCGGATCCAAAGGAGCAAGAGGAGCAAGGGTAGATGTTCCATTTAAAACATTTAGTTGATCAAAGACACTTGTACATTCTTTTAACAAAATAGAGTCATAGAGATGTACAGCACGGAAACAGACCCTTCGGTCCAACCTGTCCATGCCGACCAGATATCCCAACCCAATCTAGTCCCACCTGAGAAATTTTAAAAACGCTCAAGATTATTTCCATTTAATCATTTTCACTGCCTGGTTCTGCATTGTGCCTGAGCAGATTCATAGCTTACGTGGTGAAACGATGAGAATGAAGAGAATTTTGAACAATTGAAAAGCTGTCACACTACCTCTTTAATAAGTCGTCCAATTGGGTCTTGCAGCAAATTATAGAATTATGTCAACAATATACAAGTAAAGCAGGGCTACTCATCACAAAATGATAAATGAGGTGATCTGTCGAGATCTAAAATTAAATAGCCTGCTCTCTTTGCTCTTTTTTTTAGGGTGATGCTGGACCTCCTGGTGAGCATGGGATTCCAGGTGATTACGGACCTCCTGGACCTCCTGTAAGTTGGTCAGATACGTGGAGAGATTTACTTTTGCCTTTATCTACCTGCTCTTTCACAAATTCAAAATGAGTGTATTCATTGAATTGATGCCAAAGGTTTTACGAATTATTACCATGCTCCTACCGGCCTACACAGCTGCTCTGTTATTTGAGGGATGAAAATGTGTTGCTGGAAAAGCGCAGCAGGTCAGGCAGCATCCAAGGAGCAGGAGAATCGACGTTTCGGGCACGAGCCCTTCTTCAGGAATGAGGAAAGTGTGTCCAGCAGGCTAAAGATAAAAGGTAGGGAGGAGGGACTTGGGGGAGGGGCGTTGGAAATGCGATAGGTGGAAGGAGGTCAAGGTGAGGGTGATAGGCCGGAGTGGGGATGGGGGCAGAGAGGTCAGGAAGAAGATTGCAGGTTAGGAAGG
>NC_057738.1:22526029-22574131 GCF_004010195.1 Chiloscyllium plagiosum
GGAGAGATAAATGTGAGGGGGGGTGGGGCTGGGGAGAAGGTAGCTGATTGTGCACTAGGTGGGTGGAGGTGGGAGTAAAGATGATAGGTCGGAGAGGAGACTGGAACGGATAGGTGGGAAGGAAGATTGACAGGTGGGACAGGTCATGAGGGCAGTGCTGAGCTGGAAGGTTGGAACTGGGATAAGGTGGGGGGAGGGGAAATGAGGAAACTGGCTAAGTGCACATTGATGCCCTGGGGTTGAAGGGTTCCGAGGTGGAAGATAAGGCATTCTTCCTCCAGGCGTTAGGTGGTGAGGGAGTGGCGATGGAGGAGGCCCAGGACCTGCATGTCCTCAGCAGAGAGGGAGGGGGAGTTGAAATGTTCAACCGGAGGGGTGGGAGGGGGGTTGCAGTTTGGTTGGTGCAGGTGTTCAGATTACTTTTCTGATCAGCAGAGAAGCAGCGAATTAGCAGAGAAGCTGCAATTGGAACTGCCTGCTTCTGTGAGGAAAGGAGAGATAATTACAGCAGTAGCACAGCATTGAAACTTGCTGCAGAAACCATCAGAATCTATAGAGATGGCAAGACTTCGATTACAAATGAAGCAGCTTGAATTAGAGACGAGAGATAAAGAAAGGGCAGCAGAAATGAATCAGTTTGAGTTATGATTAAAACCAGAAGAGAGGGAAAAAGAGAGCAGAAAAAAGAAAAGAGAGAGCTTTTGAACTTCAAAACCTGACACTTAAAAAGGAAAGTCCAGCTTAAAAGGCTGGCGATAAAGGCTGAGGGTAGGCTTAGTGAGGCAGAGAGTGAGGTGGAGCAAGCCCCTGGTAGTCAGAAGCCAAGTGAGAAACTGTTCAAGTATGTTCAAGCATTGCTTAAATGTGATGAGAAGGATGTGGAAGGTTTTTTCATCTCCTTTGAAAAGGTGGCTAAACAAATGCAGTGGACAGTGGCAATGTTGTTTTTTTTTGATCTAACAAAACTTTTAGGTAGGGCTAGTGAGGTATGTGCATCACACTCAGAGGAGGTATCTGGGGAGTATGAGGAGGTGAAAAAAGCCATTTTACGTGAGTATGAGCTTGTATCAGAAGCCTATAGACAATGTCTCAGGAATCTAAGGACCTACATTGAGTTTGAAAGGATCAGAGAGAGTAATTTCGAAAGATGGATAAGAGCTTTAAAAATCGAGCAAACCTATGATGCCCTTAGAGAGGTCATTATTTTGGAGGAATTCAAAAATTCACTACCTAAAGTAGTGCGAACTCATGTGGAAGAGCAGAGAGTTAAAACAGCAAGGTTAGCAAACTGAAGTGGCTGATGATTATGAGCTGGTCCTTAAAACACGGTTTGACTTCCAGAATCAATTTCAGTCCACCGAGGCAAAGAGAAATCCTCACGTGGAAAGGGAAAGGTAGATCTCAGTGAAGATCATAAGGCTAACTTACCACAGGGTAAAAAATAAACCCTTCAGGGGGACAAAGAAGTCTTATTCACTTTTTGCAAAACTCCCAAAGTACCTGCATCCACATCCAGAAACCCTTTGCCAACTAAAAGAGCCATTTCTATCCCAAGCTTTGTCCACCTAACCAACCAACACCTGAAATAAAGAAACTAGCACCTAGCTAACTTACCACAGGGTAAAAAATAAACCCTTCAGGGGGACAAAGAAGTCTTATTCACTTTTTGCAAAACTCCCAAAGTACCTGCATCCACATCCAGAAACCCTTTGGCAACTAAAAGAGCCATTTCTATCCCAAGCTTTGTCCACCTAACCAAACCAACACCTGAAATAAAGAAACTAGCACCTACCACTCGCTATTTAAAATCCCACACAGCCCCTAATCTGTTATGGACTCGGCCAGACCACTCAAAACATTCTTAAGCAGGCAACCCAGACGATATCTTTGCAATTTGTTTCGGTAAGTTACAATGAAAGTTACCCAGAGTAAGATAGCTAGGTTGACTACCAGGTTTAAAACAGACAGAAATTTATTCACATAATTACACGATGAAACACAAAGGTTGGAATGAAGAACCCCTACAGAACTCAATCTATCCAAACCATACTTAATTATGCTGACACAACAGTCCCAGTAAGCAAACCTTCTTAAAACACAGTTTAAAAAGAAGCAGATGCTTACAGGTCGAAGTTAGGGCAGAAAGGGAGAGAGCCTGTTGACACAGTCTGCTGCTGAACTCCCAGCTAGTCAAATACATTAGTTCAACATAGTTTCTTCAAAGGAAATCATGTTGACTCTTCCTGACTAACTGCTTTTCTAAATGTGCAGCTATAATCTAAGCCCAGCCAAACCTCCTCAGTCCCATCTTCATGACAGCAGACCCTAGCCCCCAGTTCTTTTCTCTTCCAGCTTTTCCTGAGCAGTACAATGTGTTGATTAGATGATTGTCACCTGAAAGAGAGGGTTCTTCTCAGCACTGTGATACCTCACTGTACTTGGCACGTGGATCTCCAACATTTCTAAGGGAACAACATTTTGACTCAAGTGTTTCTTTTATGCATTTATGGGATGAGGGCATTGCTGACTAGGCCATCATTTATTGCCCATTCCTAATTGCCCAGAGTGCAGTTAAGAGTCACACACATTGCTGTGGGTCTGGAGTCACATGTAGGCCAGACCAGGTAAGGGTGGCAGTTTCCTTCCCTCAAGAATATTAATGAATAAGATCAGATTTTCTGACGGTCGACAATGATTTCATGGTCATCATTAGTCTCGCAATTCAAGATTTTTATTGAATTCAAATTCCACCACCTGCCAGGATGGGATTCGAACCTGTATCCCCAGAACATTAGCTGGGTCCCTGAATTAACAATCCAGTGGTAATGCCATTTGGCTGTTGCCTCCCCAAGTTTTATATTTTATAATATTTCATATCCATGCTTAATTTTGGAGAACAAAACTGGAAAGTCACAGGTGATGAACAAGTGTTTTTTTACCCTGCTAAAGCGACTGTTTCATTTCTCCTCATTCTAGGGCCACAAAGGACCGGATGGCACTACCTCCATGTCGGTAGGTCACGTTGTACATGTATGAAAGATGTTTACAGTTTATTCACTTCTTAATGTTCATTGTCTAAGCCATACTTTTCTACTTTTTAATCACAGCCATGTGAACTAATATCGTATGTTCGAAAGAATTGTGGTAAGTATGGTGTTCGAGTTGACAGTACATTTTTGGGGAGTGGACCAGTAGGTAATAGGGTGCCAAAGTCTCCAGAAGCAGAGCGTCATGACCATCGCCAACCCACCTTGGCTGGAAGTGATAAGTTAGGTGTTGGGTAGGCCAGCTCCCCTGGGACTAATCAAAGCTCTTAAATAACCAACCAGTAGTACATGGAGGGCCTCCTCAAGCTGTTGCTAATATGTTACTGGTGGCAGTAGTAGACTTCAGGCCACCCCCATTACCTTTTGTGGCTACTTGTCACTACCCCTCTTTCCCATGACCACCACCTCCCCAACCTTCCCAGGACCGAAATGACTGACCTCTGTAATGCTGCCCCACTTAACTTGGTTACCCAGTCTTCATGGCCCATTGCCATTCAGCAGAGGAGAGCTGCAGACTTTCTCTAATTGCCCAGCAGCACTTGTGGGTGGACTTGTTTGCTGGTGATGTCAGACCCCACAGGGTGGCTCAGTGTGTAGCACTGCTGCCTCACAGCACCAGGGACTCAAGTTCAATTCCAGCCTCCGACAACTGTCTGTGTGGAGTTTGCGCATTCTCCCCGTGTCAATGTAGGTTTCCTCCCACAGTCCAGAGATGTGCAGGTTAGGTGGATTGGCCATGCTAAATTACCTGTAGTGTCCAGGGAGTTGTGGGTTAGGTGGATTAGCCATGAGAATGCAGGGTTATAGGGATGGGATGAGTCTGGGTGGGATGCTCTGTGGAGGGTTGGTGAGGACTTGTTGGACCAAATGTCCTGTTTCCACACTGTGACGATTCTATGATCTATACCCTCAGGCAGTTGACTGCCATGACCATACAATCTGGTGGAGCCAAGCTCATCCACCCCCCCGCCCCGACCTTTAACTGGGTGGATGGGAGCAACCACGGACATCTCGAGCTTTAAATTTCCATCAGAATATTCCTAAGTGGAAAGGTTTAAAAGCTAACCCGACCTGACAATTAGAAATGAGCCACTCTCCAAGAAAGCAGACTTTGCTTTTCATCAATCACAAATCCTTTGGCCTATGTTCCTACTAAAACATGCCTGTAAGGAGTGAATGAAGTGAGGTTGTATTGTCTCGGTGTGGTTTATTTTGAACTGTTTAAAGATATGGTTAAAGTGCTGGTCTCCTCTGCAAAGATTGATTAGTTTAGTCTTTTGTATTTCCTAGCGTTAAAATTGTTTCTTTTTATTAGCATGAGATTTCCCACCACAAGCAGCTGAAGACAAGGTAGCAGTGTGAGATTAATTAGGGACTGTGTGGAGAAAGGAATATTGTCCTTTCAAATCTGTCACCTGCACAAAAAAAACTGCAGTTGCTACTGTTAAGTAAATTATTAATTTCATCCAATTTGCATATGTAGGATAGGAGGAAATGTTGAAATTAATTAAGAGTTGGGTGAGGCTGAATCTTATCAGCAACCTTTCAAGGTAGCTTTGGAGGTGGGAGGGTGAGAAAGTTCTGAAAGCTGCCCTTCAGGTCGTCCAACTGACATATTCCTGTCTCCCTGTTGTCTTGCTGGAGGCTGTAGAGATTGTGTTGTCCAACATCTGACCTGATATCTAGGGGCTAGTGCCAAAATTAGGAGAGCTGTCTGACAGATGTATCAAGCAACAGCCTAAAATAGTAATACTCACAGGCAATGTCCCAGCCACCACCAACACCATTCCTGAATATGCCCTGTCCCGCTGGCAGATCAGATGCAGCTGAAGTGGCGGCACAGCAGTCTACACTCCAGAGAGACTTGCCCTGGCAGTCCTCTACATTGTCTCTCTGTGCCCAGTGACGTCTCATGGCATCAGATCAAGCATGGCAAAGAATCTTCTGTCTGATCACCATCTATTGCACCCCACTTCCTCCCTCTCTAATGTACCAGTGCTCTTCCATGGCGAACAACACTTGGAGGAAGCACTGAAGGTGACGAGAGTGCAGAATGTACTCTGGGTGGGGGATTTCAAAATCCAGCACCAAGAGTAGCTCAGCAACAGCATTACTGATCGAGGTGGTCGGGTCCTAAAGGACGTAGCTGTAGACTGGGTCTACAGCAGTTGGTGAGGAAACCAACAAGAGGGAAGAATGTTTTTGATCATATCCTCACCAATCTGCTAGCTGCAGGTGCATGTGCTCATGACACTATCAATGTGATTGAGCACCACTCAGACCTTGTGGAGAGCAAGTCCCATGTTCACCTTGAGAATACCTTCCATTGTATTTAAGGGACACTGTCAATGTGCTAAATGGGACAGATTTTGAACAGATCTAGCAACTGGACATCAATGAGACAATGTGTACCATCAGCAGCAGCAGAATTGTACTCCAGCACAATCTTGGCCTCCTGAGGACTTCAGCATCACAGATGCCAACCTTCAGCCAATTCAGTTCACTCCATGTGATATCAAGAAACACTGGGAGACATTGGGTACAACGAAGGCCGTGAGTGCCAAGAACATTCCGACATTATCCAGAACTTGCTGTTCCCTAGCCACGTTGTTGCAGTACAGTTATAATACTGGCATCTACCTGACAATGTGGAAAATTACTCAGGTATGTCCTGTACACAAAAAGCAAAACAAATCCAACCGAACCAAATATTGCCCCATCAGCATACTCTGAGTTATCAAGAAAGTGATGAAGGGGTCATCAGATTGCTGAGCACCTGCTCAGCAACAACCTGCTCAGTGATGCCCAGTTTGAGTTTCTCCAGGTTGATTCAGCTACTGACCTCATTACAGCCTTGGTTCAAACATGGTCAAAAAAGCTGAATTCCAGAGGGGAGATGAGAGTGACAGCCCTTGACATCAAGCCTGCTTTTGACAAGGCATGGCCTAAGAAGCCATAGCAAATATGCAGTCATTGGGAATTGCAGGTAAACTCTCATCACTGATTGGAGTCATCCCTGGCACAGAGGAAGATGGCTGTGATTATTGGAGGTAAATCATCTCAGCTCCAAGAAAACTCTACAGGGCGTGCTCAAGTAGAGTCCTGGGTTAAACCTGTTTCACCAATGACCTCCCCTCCGTCATAAAGTTAGAAGTGAGATATCTGTTGATAACTACTCAATTAATTCCATTCCTGACTCCTCAGATACAGAAGCAATCAATGTACCAATACAATAAGATCTGAACCATAACAAAAAAAAAGAACTGGAAATCTGAAACAAAAAACTGAAATTGCAGGAGAAGCTCAGTAGGTCTGGAAGCATCTGTGGAGAGAAATCAGTCAACATTTCGGGTACAGTGACTCCAGTATAAGTGCAAGCCTTATCCAGGCTTGGGTTGAAAAGTGGCAAGTAACATTTGCACCACATAAATACCACGCAATGACCATCAGCAACAGAGAGAATTCCTTGACATTCAATGGCATCACCGTCATTGAATTCCCCCATGTGATTCCCCAAAACATTTCCACCATCTACAAGACATAAGCAAGGAGTGTGATGGACTACTCCCCGCTTGATTGGCACCACATCCGCAAACATTCAGTCTCTCTACCAACACTCAGTAGCAGCAAGGTATACTGTCTACAAGATGCACTGCGACAATTCACCAAGGCTCCTTAGAAAACATCTTCCATGGCCATGATCATGATCATCTCAAAGGACAAGGGCAGGAAATGAATGAGGACACCACTGCCTTGAATTTTCCATTAAAGCCACTCACCATCCTGATTTGAAAATATATTGCCATTCTGTCAGTGTCAGTTAATTAAAAATTCTGGAACTTCCTACCCAAAAGCATTCTGGGTCTATCTACAGCAAATGGACTGAGGCTGTTCAAGAAGGCAACTTTCCACCACCTTCTGAAAGACAATTGAGATAAATGTTGGTCCAGCCAGCAATTCCCACATCCTACTAATGCATAAAAAAATTCACATAGTCTTTCCAAATTCACTTGAAGCCCTTTGCACCTTTGTCACCTTACATTGCAATTGATCCATACATCCAACTCATTTGTATTGTTGTATAGATTTTGAACAGTTGCAGTCCTAATACCGATCATTGCACTACCCCACTGGTAACAACCTGTGATCCTAACAATAACTCATTTATTTACTCTCTGCCGTCTCTCTGTTAATCATTCCTCATTCCTAATTATATATTCCTCCTAATTCCATCCAAATATTAAATTTACTAATCTCCAGTGTGAGACTTCAAAAGCCTTCTGAACATCCAAATGGATCATATCTACAGCTGCTTGTTTATCTGTGCAACAGGTAACATTCCGAAAGATTTCCGACTGCTTTGTCAACCATAATTTTCCTTTTGTAAATCATTGTTTATGCTGCCCAATTTTCTCATTATTTTCTCAGTGTCCAGTTATTATAATCTCTCTGTTAGATTTTAACTTTCTCTGAGAGGCCTGAGGTTTGACAGTCTCCCTTTTCCACCTTAAATCATGGAGTTGCATTTGTGACTTTGCAGTCCGCGAGAATTTTTCCAATATCAATAATATTGTGAAAGATAACCACCAATGCATTCATTGTCTTAGTAGCCACCTCTTTCAACACTCTGGGATGTTGTTTACCTGGTCTAGGGGATTTATCAAGCTTCAATCCAGTCAACCTTTCAAGTACCTGCCTCTTATTAGTAATAATTTCTTTCAGTTCCATATTTCCATAAGCCCATTGGTTGCCTAATATTTCTGGGAGCTTTTCTGTATCCTCTCCTGTGAATTTAGACACAAAGTAACAGTTTAGTTTCTCCACCATTTGCCTACTGGCTGCTGTGAGTTCTCCAATCTCTACTTGTAATGTCTATAGTTGGTTCGTCTTACCCACTGGTTGTTTGTGCCTTAGAGGAATGTATATCTGTTGAACTTCTTCTTAAATACTAGCCATTCCCTCTCAGCTGTCAACTATTATATTTTCCCAACATACCATAGCCAACTACCCCTATACCTTAGTTTAGTTTCCTTTGTTATGATTTTAAGTCACTGGTTTTAGAATTTAAAATATCACATTCAAGCTTAATGTGAATTTAGCTTTAGATTTTATTGTTCCAACATATTATGATTAGAAGTTCCCAAAAGCTCCTTTTAAAATATGGATATTAATTAGCCCTTTCTTATTACACAATACTAAATCTAAAAAACCCCAAAACATACTTGGTTCTTCAGTGTACTTCTCCAGAGCCTCATTCTCATACACGTTCTAGGAATTCTTCAAGCTTTACTGCTGGGTACATTTACTCAGTCTTTATGTGAATTGAAGTTGCCTATTCATACTGTATTACCCATATTACATATATTTCTAATTTCATGATTTATACTATGTCCAAAATTATCATGATCGGTTGCTGGTCTATTTGTTGATTCTTGGCTCCACCCAAACTTAATTGCTACATTCAGATCCTTTGAACGAAAATCCTTGCTTATTAATATACTGATCTCATCCCTTATTAAGAGTGCTACTACACCAATGTATTGGACAGGGTCCTCACAGCATTACAACTCAATTAGCTACCTCTGAAGATTATGCAGGCAGATAGGACACAGGCGTTGGGACTGGCACGTGATCCCAGTCCAGAGTTAAAGACAATATTAGTGAGGTTATGCTCATGATATCTTTAGCATAGAAAATGATGCAATACATTGCACAAAGCTGCGATCCAAAAGTAAATGCAGAGCTGGAGAAGGAATAATGAGCAAGTTTGAACAGAGGGTTTCGGGCAGGGACTTACAGAAGCACACCTGCCTGCACCAAGAAATGAATTGAATTCCAGAATGACAATGTTTTCAAATGTTAACATTTGTTTTTTTTTGTACCTACAGCTTGTTGTTCGAGAAGTAAGTAATTCCCTTACGCATTTCTCATAGCCAACTGGCAATTCCTTTGAGCTTTAGCCCTCACACATTTGAGTAAGTTACATCTTTAAATATTTTGTTTCCCTGCGTTGTTCCAGGAAGAGGACAATGCCCGGCGTACCCCACAGAGTTGGCATTTGCTCTGCATGTGTCTGAAGATGTTACACCTGCAATATTTCAAAGGATGAAGACCATTGTAATAGATTTTGTCAAGAATATTAACATCGCTGAAAGCAACTGTCCCACAGGGGCCCGTGTAGCAGTGCTGACCTACAGTAATGCGGCAGAGACTTTCATTC
The DNA here is from genome assembly GCF_004010195.1 of Chiloscyllium plagiosum. NCBI lineage: Eukaryota > Metazoa > Chordata > Chondrichthyes > Orectolobiformes > Hemiscylliidae > Chiloscyllium > Chiloscyllium plagiosum. The sequence goes on from NC_057738.1 coordinate 22,535,297, forward strand.
GATTTTCAGACTTTAGGAAAAAACAGTTACTGATAAAAGAAATGGAGGCACTGACATTTGCGCGATCAAGAAGCGGACGGAATATTGGCGATGGTATGGAGTTTGTTGCAAGAAATACTTTTAAGCGAGTTCGTAACGGTCTCCTTGTGAAGAAAATAGCTGTCTTCATCACGAACGGTGGACCCCAAGACATTGAGGCTTTAGTTGAAGCTGATAAACGGCTCACTGCTACAGGCATCATTCCAGTCATCATCTCCTTGAGGAACATCCAAGATGTAGAACAGGTTTTCGGGGTAAGGAAACAATGTTTTCTTTTATTGGACTCCACTGAAGTAATTATCCTAAATACGACAAACATTTCCTTCAGCTCTCAGCATAGGGTGCTCTTTGAGAACTCTGTTTCTCTTAACTAAGTCCTTCAGGATTGAGGAGGACTTACTTGCACTCTGGTTTTCATTGAACTCTGAGGTAGCTCGTATGTGCATGAGGTCAGGTGGTTCCTGGTGGTTTGGTTAGTTGAGTTGTTTAGCAGTTTCTGTGCTCTTTGCAATTCCACTTCTTTCCCTCTGCGTGATTTTCACAAAGTCTTCAATACGTGAGGTACCTTTCCAGATGAATGTTCTCCATTTTGCTTGAGCACAAGCCAGTGTCTCCCGCGAGGTGGCAGGAATGTTTGATCTCTTCATGGATGCTCTGAGGATATTTCTGGAACCTTTCTGCTGCCTTCTGGAAGCTTTCTGCTGTGACTGAGCTCTGAGTGGAGCAGTTGCTTTGGGATTTTGGTGTCATACATTCGAGGAACGTGCCCTAACAAGCAGAGGTGGTTTTGAGTGGTTTGTCTCAATGTTTGGCCAATTGGCTTCAGAGAGGATACTGCTGTCAGACTGGATTTGGAGGTCTTACACAGGCACGACTGGTTTTACATCTCCATTACTTTGAGGTACCATGATACTGGAGACAAACCCACTGCCTTATTTCTCGAGCTCCATAATACACTTTATAAATGCTGGGGGAGTGCCAAGAGCTTTATCAGAGCATGGACCAGATGGGGCCCAGAAATAGCTAATAATGTCCATTTAGGGATCATTTCACCTCGCTACTTGGAATTTTCACCAAGTCAAACCTAACTGAATGGTCTTCAGGCCAGTGGGGCTCCGTGTTTACAAGTCCATGATGCCCATTGGGCCCACATCAAGACAGTCCTTCCCACCACACAAACCTGTCCCCTATTTCCCCAACATTTTCTTGGCCTGTCCACTCCCAACTCCCTTTTCTCAAATTCCTGATGAAGAGCTTTTGCCCGAAATGTTGATTTTCCTGCTCCTCGGATTGCTTTTCCAGCACCACACTCTCGACTCCTCTTTCTCAGGTCTACCAAGCCAACCCACTGTGACCCTGGACTTTGCTTTGTCTGAGTTCCATCTGCATTTCGCCATTAGGGCTGTCACAATGCCAAAAAGGATCCACCTTCTAGTGGTGGAAAGAAAGTGTTGCTGGCCACTTGGTTGGACTGTTGCTGGCAGAGATTGGTATGTCTCACAAATGGGGGAAGGGGGGGATAGGATTGAATTGTATTGGTACCACTACTCACCTTCCTCCTCCAATACTGACATCGGTGGAAATCTACATGTGGGTAATGTAGGGGTACCATTTCTCACTTCATTCCTTGGGTGGTAATCTCAAGGCATCGACGTTTCATCAGTTATAGAACCTGCCTGATTCAGTTTTTCACACATCAAAGTAATGTAAAAATGAGCTTATTTAATAACATTGCATTTCACCAGATTACTATCTGGGTGAGGTCACTACCACCAGGCATTTCCACAGTGCGGTCAGTGAACTGTGAATTGTTAATTTCTTCATTCTGTGAATTATATAGCCCATTAAGCCTCCTTTTGAGAATTTTATTTAGTTTTCAGTATCAAAAGTAAATAGCAGCAAGTGTTACTTTTAAACAATATCAAACTTTAGTTTATTGCTTAAAGTTCTCAGTAAAAACGCAATAGTTGTTTGATAATAAACAGATATATAAAATAGATAAAAGATACTGAAAAAGGTGGATATGCATTCATGTTGCAGACTTTTTACTCACATGAAGATTTCTACTTTGACAAGAAGGGATTATAAACCTGAAGTCAGAATTCAGCAGTTGTGATAGTTTCTGTAGTTGAAATAGTTGGAAGTTGCTTGCAAAGGTAGAGCAGAGATAAGCAGAGCTGGCTTTGAGAGAGAAGATTATTTGTTCACCATTGGTTCTGTGGCTATGGCACTTGAAGACTGGCTGCACCTTTTTGGCAGAATTGTGCTTAACTTCTGTAATCAACCACATCTCTTCAGTTAAGAACTTTCATTTCTGGGAATTCTGTTTTTTTTAAAACAGTGTTTCACAGCTTATTCAACTTAAATTCGCTTCTGTTAACTCTTGATGAATCACTATCCCACAAGACAAAGGCAAAGTCAAATATGCTGGAATTCCGTGTCAGAGTTTCTTCTAGTCTCCTTCAGCCTCACCTCGCATGCATTTTCATAGAATCCATACAGTGTCGAAGCAGGCCATTTGGCCCATACCAACCCTCCAAAGAGCACCCCACCCAGACCAATCCCCCAGCCCTGCATTTTCCATGGCCAATCCACATAACCTGCACATCTTTGGATTATGGGGGGAAACCAGAGCACACCCACGCAGACACAAGGAGAACATATAAACTCCACACAGAAAGTCACCTGAGTTTGGAATCAAACCTGGATCCATGGCGCTGTGAGGACTACAGCTAACCACTGTGCCACCCCATACTTAATCCTCTCGTGTAACCCAATCATCCAGATTGGAGCAATCCATTTGATGCATAGAAATGTATGCAATCTGTAGATTTAAAGCTGTTTATTTTCTTCCATTGCTCACTGTCATAATACACATAATGAATATTAAAAACATCTCTTTCTGAGTATTTCAGCTGATCGAGATCTTGGGGGGGTGCGGTTTCCTGTATCATTAATGAGGCCCTGCAGAAAATATATTTTACCACTATCCTTTCAGCATCCTCAAGTATATTCCTCTTGTTGGGATTGTTGGTAATAAAAGCCCTCATTTTACCTCTGGGTGAGAATCAGTCAGTGTGAGCACATGGCTTGTTTGAAACAAGCCCATTCCATCCTGACCCATCCCCACTGGCAACACTAACACAAATCCAAGAAAGCCCAAGCCTTAGGTTTACTCCTCCGCTCAGTTTCCAGAACTCGGGATGAAAAAGTGAGGTCATATTCAGGCTGCTGCTTGGGATCTTCCCACCTGGGAAATTTGGTGTTTAAAAAAATGACTTGTCTGCTGAGATCACTTCTGGCCCTGCTTCCCCCCTTCCCACTCTGTATTCCTGATGGCAAATCACACTATTACTGAACTTCTCTGTTGCATTTTTCAGCCTTAAATGTTTTTTAATAGTCTTGACTTTTTGATATTTTTATTCCTTATTTTGTACAAGGATGCAGTGGCTGTATTGCCAAGGCAGACTGCAAGATCGCAAGAAATGTTACGCCGCATCCAGTTATGCACATTATGCTATGGTAAGTTTTCAGATTTATCATATTTTTAATCAAGTAAAATTCCTACATCCAGATGCGCTTCTGACACACTTTTCCCATTAAAGCTTCCCATGTGCACTGGTTGGAACATCTTTGGTAAATGAATGATTTAGACATGCATTGGACCATGATGAAAGGTATTGAAGGCTTGACAAGGTAGATGCCAAGAGGATGGTGCCAATCATGGGGAAAGTCACAAATGAGTGAGAAAATAAGGGGTGCCCATTTAAAACTGAGCAGAGGCAGGATTTGGTCAATCAGAGGGTCAGTAGTCTTTATAATTCTCTTCTGGCGGAGGTTGGGTCATTAAATACATTCAAGGGTGGGTTAGTTAAGTATGGATTATGAGGGGGGGTGGGCAGGCAGGAAAGTGGATTTAAGGCCACAAAGAGATCAGTCATGTTCTGACTCAATAACGGAACAGGCTCAATGAATGGCCTACTCCTCTGCTCCTGTTTCTTCTTATGATGTTATAAGGTTCTCAGATAAGATCGCAGACCTCAAGTGTTGGTCTGTTTCTGTCTCTCCACAACTGTTCAGTATTTCCTGCAGTTATGGTTTTCATTGAAATATCCTTAAATAGTTTGAAGATGGAGGAATGCAATGATAACTAACAACCTGTATTACATATTCTAATTAAACTGCCTTCTCTCTGCCCTCACCTCCAACAAATGTGAGGGGCTCACCAACATTTTTGAATTAAGAACAAGCCCTTATTTTGCCTTCCGCCCTTCCGCTAAGTCACTGGGTCAGACATCCCCATGTACCTCTGCTCTTACCCTCACCTTGCATCTTTCTCCAGACTCTATGCTATCTGTTGCCTTGCTTTCAATATACACACCATGTCCATGAGATCTATCTCCTGCTCTTGTAAACCTGTTCAGACCAAACAATTGGCTAGCAACACCCTCCAATCTCCCTTTCCATTTCAAAGTGTTATCACCTTCCAAAGTTGTGTCTATTTATTTTCTGTAATTCTATATTTGACAGTCTCCAGTCGGACTCTAGGACAATACCTAAATGGCTCTTCTCAAACACACAAATGATATTTTTGTGACCGTGACTGATGACAGACTGTCCCTCATCATTCATTTCGACCTATGTGTAGCCTTTGCTACAGTTAGCCACAACAACCATTGCCAAAGTATCTCCCACTGAAGGGAACTGTTGTTATGCAGGTTCCATACTTAACTATCAATCATAACTAAAGCACCACTGACAAGGGCTTCTCCTTCCACTCCAGGACCATTACCTAAGAAGTCCCAAGAAACTATCTTTAACCTCCTTCTATTTCTCATCTATATGCTACTCCTCTCAATATCTGCTGAAACACATCCAGATCACTGACTCAGCTTTATCTCACCAGCTCCCATCTTTCCTTCCCAAAATGAATTCTTCCATTATCTCTGATTTGCCACACATTGGGTTCAACATCCAGTATTAGATGGGCAAGCATTTCCTCCAGTTAATTGTGGGGTAGATTTCTGGTTGGAGCTGATCCAGGCTGTTTGCAAAATTGCTATTGTATTTGATCCTAACCTGAACTTAAAAACCACCTGTCAGCTCCATTACCAAGATTGTCAATGTCTACTCACACAATATTGTCCAACTCTAACCTAGCCTGTGTTCTTCTGCTGCTGAAATCCTAAAGACAACCAATCCAATATTCTCCAAGCCTTCCATCTTCCACCCTACTTCAATTTGTGATCACCCAAAATTCTGCTGCCCACATCTTAACATGCTTCAGATCTCATTCCCCCATTATTCCTGTACCTGCTGTCAGTCTGACAATACCTCAGTTTTAAAATCTTTGTTTTGAAATCCCTCCAAGAGTGACCCATTCACATCCACATAACCTCGTCCAATCCTAGAGGTTTAAAGAATCACTGTGATCCTTGAATTCTAGTCCCTTTCGCATCCCTAACTTTAATCTTATCACTTTTGGCAGCCATATTTTCAGCTAGCTAAGGTCTATGTTTTCCCCTCTCAAACTCTCAATTATTTGCTCTTTTTAAGATTCTGTTTAACGGCAACTTCTTTGACAAACCTTTTCGTCATCTTCCCTGATGACAGTATTACATTTGATGTACAATATTTCAACTGTGCACATTCACAACAGAAAATGCTTGTATAAATTTAGCTGTGGTACATTTCACAATTCCACCACTAGAGGTGCTACAGCACTGAAAATGTGAAATTACGAGATCAGACAGTTTTTACATTATAAATATGGCATTGTAACTTGTGATGAAAGTAGATCTAATGATGAACACAACATGTAAGTTCAGAGAGGGAACTGAATTGCGTTCACTTGGGCAAAATCATCCCCTGCCCTTTCATCTCAAACAAACTCGAAAACTACTGTTGGTCTTCACCAGACATGGGCAACATAATGGGAGATCAGTATGAATTGTATATTGTGACAGATGTAAAATTATTGTGTTCAAAATGTTTACTTATTTCAAAATGTTGATCCTATTTGTATGGAATCTGACAGTAATAGTGTCCAAAATGTTGATCAGCCATAAGTAAGCTCAGGACTTTTATATTCTTCCACAGATGGGTGTGAGCCATCTTCTGACTGTCTAACAGCCAGAAGCGCCATTAGTTTTCCAGTGAACTTGGACTTCACAATCATAGTCGATGACCTACAGCAAATGGAACCTGAAAACTCTGAAAATATTCGGCGTTTCCTACAATCAACGATTAATGAGTTTATAAATTCCACAGACTCAAACACCCGGCTGGCTGTGGTACAGCAGACACCAAGATATGGGAAAGATTCACTTAACCTCGAGTTTGGAGTTTTGGATTATACTGCAAAAACGCTGAAGAAGAGACACATCCAAGATTCATCCAATCAACTACAGAGCCCCTCTGGCATTGGCAGTGCTATTGAATGGAGCTTGAAAAGCCTCATCTCAAATTTCTCAACTCAGCAAAAGGTTTTCTTTACAATATTTTCAGAAGAAACAAGTATCGATGAGAAAAAACTGCTGGAAATATCTCAAGATGCCAAATGTAAAGGTTTTGTAATGTTTGCATTAGCCCTCGGGAAGGTAGCTAATATTACAGCCCTGAAGGAGTTTGTTAGTTTTCCTTCTGACCAACATCTCATTCATCTGGATAGAGTCCAGAAGGATGAAATTGAATACGCACGAAAGTTTACAATGGCTTCTCTGAAACATCTTGCAAGTAAGTGCAAACAACATTAGAAAAATTCAAAAATACAGCCTAGCCAGTGTTCTGTTTACTATTCATAAAATCATAGTGCAAATTCAATCCAGTCATGTCTTGCTCTAATTTAAATGAATAAGAATGAATCATTTAAATGATTTTATGTTGATGAATACAATGAGAACGGAGCTGAGACATCTGTTCCCAACTTAGTCACTGAATATAACAAGGACAGAAGTGACAAATTTAGGGATAAATTTTCCTTTGCCAATTTCAGCATCAAGGCAGCAGTGATGATAGGACTGTTTTATATTAACATGTACTTTGTAAGCCGGGAATGATATAAACTTTTGACTGCAAGGTTCTCTTATTTATTATCAGCAAATATTTCATGATTCAAGCAGAGGAAATCTAAAATCTCAGTGACAAATAATCAGCAGCAACATTTGACTCAAATACATTTAAAAAGCCTACTTTCTTTACCGTGTATATGAAACACCAATTACATCAAATTGTCCAATTTGTTTGAAACAAAGGAAGAAATTCATGGTGTTTATTTCACAACCTCAGCAATTTGCAGCCAATGAAGTGTTTTTGAAATGCATTCCATTGTCATGCTGTGGGAAATAAGCCAACATAAGAACCAAGAACAGGAGTAGGCCACCTGGCCCATTGAGCCTGCTCCGCCATTTAATTAGCTCATGGCTGATCTTTTCATGGACTCAGCTCCACTTACCCACCCGCTCACCATAACCCTTCATTCCTTTACTGTTCAAAAATCTATCTATCTTTAACTTAAATACTTTCAACGAGGTAACCTCAACTGCTTCAATATAAAACTCTTCCTCAAACTGCAATAGTATACATGTCAAGGTATTTCAGTGATGTTAGTTGGAGGATAAATATTCACCTAGTCACTAGGAGATCCCCTGTGATTATCTTCTACAAAGTGCCCTAACATCTTTCCGATGAAGAACTTATGCCTGAAACATCGACTCTCCTGCTCCTCAGGTACTATCTGACCTGCTGTGCTTTTCCAGTGCCACACTATTTGACTCTGATCTCCAGTATCTGCAGTGCTCTCTTTCTCCCTTCTTTTATATTTGGCAACTGTTTAAAATGGCCCCCAGAAGAGATACCCTCCATCAGTGTAGCAGCCTCAATATCAATCTAGTATTTGGGTTCAAGTCTCTTGAGTGAAACTTGCACCGTGTGACCCAGAGACCCATGTTCAATGAGGCAGGTCACTCCCACCTTCTCATGGACAACTAGGGACAGGCAATAGTGATGCCCATGTCCCATGCAGGAATAAAAAGACAAAATCCTGCTGCTGAGTGTGGTGCCAGTCGTCACTGGTGCATAAATTATCAAATGTTACTTAGTTCCCAAAATCTGTCAGTCTTGTAAACAATTTCCCAGATGGATAATACATGCCCCCTGCCCGATGTGTTTGTAGCTGGCGTATGGGGCATGTTTGTTGAGTTTCTTATACAGCCCACCACCTTTCCACTCACCCTTCAGCTCATGAACATGAAACGAAGAGTGGGCATGTGCCAAAACCGGCAATAAAAACCGATAGAACTTTGGATGCTGGAAATCAGAAACAAAAGCATAAACTGCTAGAAAAACTCAGGAGGACTGGCAGCACAACAATGGCTTGTGTGTAATAGCAGACAGTGTGATAATAAGGGCTCGAGACATCTTCTCTCATGTCCTTACACAAACGCACGCTACAGGCCTTGTTATCACATGGTCCACTATTGCACGCAATCCATTGTGACCCACTAATAGTCCCCAGTAGTAGCTATTCATTCTCCTGGGCTGATCATTATTCACTCCTCTGTCTGTCCAACTGTTCTTCTCTGTCCTTGGACTCTGTCACTTCATCCTTCCCACTCTCCCCCCCACCCCCCACCTTACCTCTGTATAAAAACAACTTTTTCCAAGCTACCATCAGTTCTGAGGAAGGTCACTGGACCCAAAGGGTTAACTCTGATTTCTCTCCACAGATGCTGTCAAACCTGCTGAGCTTTTCCAGTAATTTATTTTTGTGTCAGCCCACTCACCATATATAGATGAATAATAAAGGGCCATTTGAGCTAGCTAAAAACTCAATTAACCTGGACTTTACTCGACCCACACCATAAGTTGATTGTGGTAGGCTTCTCATTCTCATTTAGTTTGCAAAATGACAGGAAGAAGGTGGGGACTGCTTCAGGATGCTGCCTTTTGGAATAGTTGGGGGGAGCTGTGGGGAGGGTTTGTTTTCTGCATTGTTACTAACTCCTCTCCTCTGGCCAGTGGGGAGAGGTTTGCTGAGGCATTTTTCCCACATTATCATTTAAATTTCTCTCCCACACCCTGCCTAAAACTTGCAAAGGAACTCATAGTTCCCAAGATTTGCCAACATCTTCAGTATCTGTAGAGGCAGTGGTACTTGCATTTGGTCTGTTTTGACCATCTTGCATCCTCATTCCCAGCAGAGGATTCACATCCCTCAGTAAAATCGTTTATCCATAACTCAGTCCTAATGACTGACCCTCTATTTTGAGACTGAGCCCCAATTTTAGATCGACCAGCATCTCCCCTGTCAAGTGTCTTGGCAATTAATCTTCTTAATCTTCTAATCGCTAGAGAATGTAGGCATAGTGTACTCAGTCTCTCCATATAGGACAACCCTTAACAACACATCTCCATCTGATTGTATTCTTTCCAAGGCTGGTAGAGTTTGTTTAGTTAGGGAAATGTTTGTGGCTGGCAAAGTGGTGCAGGAGTTAACTCTGCTGTCTCACAGTGCCAGGAACCCGGGATTGAATCCACCCTCAGGTGACATTTGTACAATCTCCTTGTCTTTGTGTGCTCCAGTTTCTTCCCTTGCTCCAAAGATGTGCAAGCTAGGGTGATTATCCATGGGAAATGCAGGGTTACGGGGATGGGGGTGTCAGAGTGGGATGCTTTCTGGAAGTCGGTGTGGACTTGATTAGTCGAATGGCCTCTTCCACACTGTAGGCATTCTATGATTGTATAACAAACTGCAGGTATACCCTAATGAGAATCTATGGATGAATAATCGTATAACTGAGCTGCCCAGGGTTCGGAAAGAGATGAATGTTAAGCACATAGGCAGCAAAAGGACATGTGATAAAAGAGATTAAGAGGGAAGTCAAAAACACTAGCAAGGTAAAATGGAACAAAGAAATCAAGTTATCAAGGAATGTAAAATATTGTACAAGTACATCACTAAAAAATTCATGCTGCATTGGAATAAGACCATTTCTCGAACCAGAGGACACAGTTTAAAAATAAGGTGTAGGCCACTTAGAACAGAGTTGAGGAGAAACGTCTTCACCCAGAGAGTGGTGGGTGTACGGAATGCTTTGCCCCAGAAGGCTGTGGAGGCCAAGTCTCTGGATACTTTCAAGAAAGAGATAGATAGAGCTCTTAAGGATAGTGGAATCAAGGGTTATGGGGATAAGGCAGGAACAGGATACTAATTGAGGATGATCAGCCATGATCATAATGAATGGTGGTGCTGGCTCGAAGGGCAGAATGGCCTACTCCTGCACCTATTGTCTATTATCTATTATCTATTAAAGAACAAGCAGGATAACATAAGACAAAAACAGAAATTGCTGGAGAAACTCAGCAGGTCTGGCAGCACCTGTGAAGAGAAAGCAGAGTTGACATTTCTGAAGAAGGGTCAATTGAATCAAAATGTCAACTCTGCTTTTTCTCCACAGATGCTGCCATACCTGTCAAGTTTGTCCAGCATTTTCTGTTTCTGTTTCATATTTCTAGCACCCACGGTTCTTTGTGTTTTATCATGGGAAGGATGATATTTAGATTTAGATTTTATTGTCACATGTACTCAAGTACAGGAGTACAGTGCAAAGTGTACAAAGTCTTCATTCTCCGAAGCCATCTTAGTATGCAGAAGACAGGATTGAAAACAGAAGCAGAAATAACAGAAACAGTGAAAAGGAAAGAAAGTGTCCAGATCGCTCCCCCGCCTCTGCCATGAGCCCTTGCTACCAGAAAAGCAAAGACACAAAAGGTCATCTGAGTCTCCTCATACCAACGCAGTCAGAACGCTACCATCAGGTCACACGTCACTAGAAACAGCTGGCTGAAAGAAGAGCCAGGAAAGTAGACCAGATCAACATTGAATGATGAATTGAGTATGAGATAAATGCATTGACAGTATAACAAGAGAGTGTGTTGGATAAATTCATAGATAGCTAGATGTATTGCATCCAAGTAATTTAAAAGAATTTAGAGAATAGCAGAGCCATTACTACTTATAGTCAATAAATCATTAGAGAAAAGCTCTAGTGTCAGGGGACTGGTGGATAGCTAATACAATTCCTACCTTGAAGAAGGGCTCCAATGTGGTTTAAGAAATTATGATCCAGTCAGCTTAACATCAGAGACAAGAAACACAATGGAATTCTTAACACAGGAGAGAATCAAAGACCATCTAAGAATAAGAGATAAATTCATGAAGTCAGCATGGATTTTAAAGAGGAATTTTTTTGAGGCAGTAATATAGTGTGGAGTAATTTGCCTTTGGATTTTCCAAAGGCTTTCAATGAGATACCTTGAAATAGATGAATGAATTAGTTTGGATTGGATGGATTGCTGACTGGCTTCAAGACAGAAAGCAGCTGGTGGCCATAAAGGTTAGAAGAATGGGAGAAGATGACAAGTCCCTTAAAAACTGTGACCACTGCTGTTCATCATTTGCTTTAATGATTCAGACTTTGGAATCTAAAACAGTTTCTGAATTTGCTGTTCAGACCAAATTTGGAGCATAGGGAAGATAGTTAATACTGAAGAGGACTGCAACAAAAATTTTCACAATGGGCAAATCATTGGCAATTGACGTTCAACACTGCTAAATGTGAGGTAGTACGTTTGGTTGGAATAGGAAGATTGCTAATTAATTGGAAGATGCAAGACTAGGTGGGATGGAGGAACAACAGAATATAAATGTATCAATCACTAAACATTCTATCACAGGTTAGCAAGACCATACACATAGTTAACCACCAAAGTAAAAACACTGTCTATTTTTCCTGGAAGTACAGAATTGAAATATAAGATTATGCTAAACCTTTAGAGTTCTACTCTGTACAATTCTAGTCACCAAATAACAAAAATATAAGAAGGACAGAAAAGGGTAAAGAGAACACTTACAAGGATTATATCAGAATTGAGTAGGTATGTTCATCAGGTAAGGATTGAAAAGCTGGGTCTCTTTATTCTTCAAAAAGAAGGCTGTGGTAAGACCTAATAAAGGTTATTAAAATTACAAAACTTTGAATAGCCTGCATATAGAGATAGTATTTGTTCTATTTTGGGGAAAAGCATAACTGGAGGCCACCAATATTAAATACCCACCAAGAATTCCAGTATAAATTCAAGAAATGTCTTCATCCAAAGACTCATAAGAATGAGGAATTTGATCCCAGGATTGGAGTAGATGGTGTAAATGTATTAAAGGGGAAACTAGCAAGGCATATAGCAGAGAAGAGAATAGATGATTCCAATGCTAGATTTACATGAGAAAATTAGAACGAAGGTCAACTGGAACATGAACATCAGCATGGATTAATTGTCTGAATAGTCTCTTTCTGTGCTATATATCCTTTGCAATCCCATTTAAGAGCTTTTATAGGATCTTCATGTTAACTTGCTATGACTTGTGTACAAGGCCACCAGTATTCTTGGCATTGAATAAATGATGGGTCTGCCAAAATCTGAAACAGTATCATTCTTAACTCTGCCCCATGGTTGAAGTATTTGGGATTTTATTTAAATTACATCCATTTCACCCCATTTCCTCCCTGAACACATTGATGATAAATGTAAGTTGTCAGTCTGTTCTGGCTATGTAGCCCTCTTTATGTTTTCCAATTATCTCCAATTATAGGGATAATTAACTATAAAATGCAAATTGACAAAGAAACTGCAGGAAAAGCCACTCATTGATGAATCAGGAAACGGAAAGATGCATCTTTGTTAACTCAATCCCAAACAAATAAGGTCAAATCTCTTGTTATTTTATTAATTTTGAAATCAATACTGGGCTTCATGGCATGCTTCAAAGAAGGAAGACCAGTCTCTCCAATAGGAATGTAAACTTGTTGACAACTGATGTTTATGACACAGAAGTATTACTTTCTGGGTCACGTCTTTATCTACAGTTCTCTCTGAATGGAGTAATACACGGAAGCTTATCTTGGGTTTTACTTTGATGTGGATTCACTAGTAAAGAGAAAGTCTGTTTGTAATTTTACAGTGGGAATCAATAAGTATCCACCTGCATCTCTACAGAAGGAATGTGAACGAATAAAATCTCAGGGAACAAGAAAAATCAGTGCCTCAGCAAAGTTAGAGCGGTATGTTTTATTGATATTTAGTACCAGATATTGAACCCCCATATATGTCTTGGTCAGTGACTAATGTATTACCTTTTCATTCCAGAGTGCAAAACATGATGCAAGACATGGAAGAAGAAGAACCAAAGGCCAATAGTAAAGGCAAGTAATTAGGAAAATCATAGGAATGATACAAGTACCAGTGGTCCTGCTGTAATGCGCTGTTTGTCAGCATGAATTGGTTATAACGCGATTGATGAATTGTGGGCAATGTTTGAATAATGCAAACTTTCTACTGAATGGGTATAGTGATTTCCTATTAGCGATCTTCAACAGCGGGATTTCTATAGCGGTTTTCCATAGTGCAATTCTCTATAGTGCAAGGTTGCAGAAGAACACAACTGACATGTTATAGCAGAATGACCTGTAAAAGGGTGCCATTTAGTCTCTAAAATCTGCTTTGCATTTTCAGTTATGGCTGGCCAGTGCCTCAATTCATTTTACCCACACGTGTTCCATATTATTTAGTAGTTTCATCTCCAAAAATCTATTGAAATGGCCAGTTATCTCTGAGAACTATATGCTTTGACAGAGTGAGTATAAACATTTAAATATATTGCTGAAAGTATTTTCATCAGTTTTATATGACAGTTTAGTAAATAAATCATATTCTAGGAAAGCTAATGTCTCAATGCATAGTTATTATGCTTTAATTAATAAAAATACAAAACTACAAAATTTGTCTCTGCCAATATAGAAACAAATTAAATACTACAAACACAGTAGTGATCACTTTCCATCAATATAAATATTACAAATGCAATAACAATCGCTCTTCTGTGACCATAACTATTCAAAATGCAATAACATTCACATTTCTGAGACGATTGTGAGTACAATGATAATTCCTCCACTGTGACCATAAATGTTAATCCATAAACATTTTATCATTTGCGTTTCCTTCAGGAGCACCGAGGGAAAGTTTTGAATGTTTATTACCTGACCTCAGCCCCACAAGTTCCCTTATAGTCCACAATATGCTTGGCTGTGTTGCCATCTCTCTGGCCCAGAAGACAGTAAGACAGTAGATTCCAAGAGAATTTGGACACGAGGCAGTTTTAAGCGAGAGCTGCATTGACTACATGCCTTAATTCAGATGCCTCTGAAAGGTATAAGGTTAGAATACTAGGATTGTTCTGGAATGTTGATATTAAACTTCCTTTCACTCAATCTCTTCCCGACCGCAACTGTCACCTACTGTCACTTTGTGGCTTCTCTTCATACACATTATGCTCAATGCTTCAGTGTGACCTGTCTGTTATTTCTTCCATTTTCTCCTCTGCAACTCTTGAATACTGAACCAGCTTCCAACACTAAGGCACTAGATTTTCACCTGTTTACACATTTAGGAAGACTGAAGCCTTTGCTGTTGGCTTCCGCTCAAATCTCTTCACTTTATTTTCTGCACCTGTCCCATACCTGTCTACTTGTTCAGGCTGAAATAGTTTTAATGTTCTGTTTGCAAGTATATCTGCAGCATACAGATAATGTTGGTGAATGTGCAATCTCAGAGGACATATTCCAGACCATCATCTGCACCCTTAGGTATAGGAGAGCATGGGTCTCACTACGAACATCCGCAAGATGAAGGTCTTCCGTCAGCCTGGGCATTGTGGAACGAACCCCCAACCATCAAGATCCAAAGGAGACCTTCGAGAACGTTGACTACTTCCAGGACCTTAAAAATGTCCTGTCGGCCAAAGCAGTTATTGTTGAAGAGAACCTGCATCGCCTCCAGTGTGCTAGTGCAGCCTTCAGTCTCCTAAGGGAAAGGGTGTTTGACGACAACAACAACATCAGATTCGACACCAAGCTCACAGTTCGCAGAGCTGTAGTGGTTCCCACCCTCCTATGTGGCTCTGAGATGCGGACTATTT
Source organism: Chiloscyllium plagiosum (assembly GCF_004010195.1). Classification (NCBI taxonomy): domain Eukaryota; kingdom Metazoa; phylum Chordata; class Chondrichthyes; order Orectolobiformes; family Hemiscylliidae; genus Chiloscyllium; species Chiloscyllium plagiosum. The sequence goes on from NC_057738.1 coordinate 22,550,370, forward strand.
ACAGCAAGGCACTGCAGCAGTCCCACCAATGGTGCCTGCGCAAGATCCTGCCAATCCACTGGGAAGATGCATCAACACCAGTATCCTCGGCCAGGCCAATATCCCCAGCATCGGGGCACTGCTATGCTTGATCGGCTACAATGGGTTGGGCACGTTGTCTGCATAGATCACAAGAGACTCCCCAGTAGGTGCTGTACTCCCAGCTCTGAAATGGCAGGCGAACCCCCTAGTGGATAGAGGAGGGGCTTCACTGGCAAAGTGCAGCATTCCCACGGACACCTGGGAATCACTGGCTCAAAACCGTTCAAAGTGGAGCAGGAGCATCCAGAGAGACATCGAGCACCTCGAGACTTGCCATCGGGTAAAAGCGGAAGCCAGGCGATAAGAGCGTATGGAGTGTTCTGCCACACCAATGCCCCACCCACCCTTTCCCATGGCCACACTTTCCTCAAGTGTAATAGAGCCTGCGGTAGCTGCATCGGTCTGTACAGCCACCTACACACACCCTGTGAGTGGAAGTGACTTGATGATGATGGTGATGATGATATCTCATCTACCATCGGGAAAACCTACTGTCAAACTGTACATTGTTCCCCATTGCCTCCAGCACTGCTTAAACCTTTATCCACCAGCATCATCAGCTCTCGAATTAACCTACAAGTACCCATTCTGTTAGCTTCCCAACTTCGACTAACTATCCTATTTAATTGTTCAGTATTTGGTTATGTAAGTCTGGTTATTCCTGGTGCTCATTGCATTTGATTTGTTAAGCTAGGATGTGGATTCAGGGAAAGTGCTAATGGAAATGAGTTTACCGTGACAGACTCCTGCGCCTTGTTTCTTTCTTTCCTGGGTGATCGACCTATGTGGGGGCATCTACAGATTTCATGGTTTCAGATTTTTGCTGTGGGAATGGACAATCCTAATGTAGTGAAAGTGAGGACGGCAAGTGCTAGAGATTAGAGTCGAGAGTGTGTTGCTGGAAAAGCACAGCACGTCAGGCAGCATCCAAGGAGCAGGAGAATCGGCGTTCCTGATGAAGTGGGTTGTTGTGGGAACTTGTGCTTAGAGTCAATAGTGTGGTGCTGGAAAAGCACATCAGGTCCAAGGAGCAGAAGAATCAATGTTTCAGACAAAAGCCTTTCATCATGGCTTTTGCCTGAAATGTCGATTCTCCTGCTCCTTGGATGCTGTCTGACTTGCTGTGCTTTTTCAGCACCACACTCTCAAGTCCTAATATAGTAGCAATCTGCAGGAAGGCAATTCTTGTATATTGTCTCAAAACAGAGCTAAGCAAATATTTAAACAGTTCACAGAAAACACGTCTTTGTTTAATGCAGTGCTCTGGAAAAATACTTGAAGCTGAAGAGAAGTCTGATGATCAATGATATGTATTCAGCCAGAGATGCTAGGGAAATTATGAGCCTGTTAAACAATACAAGGCACCTGAATTCTCATTGTGTCAATTTGGTGGACCAAACACTAGTGTAATTTGTTTCCAATTAATTGAAAAGACTAAATTCCACACATTAGGGCACAATTAAAAATGAACTAAAGTTGGAAGCAGCCACATTCTTGGCAGTCAAATCACATCTAAGATGCAAGATTTCAAAATGCTATGCAGAAAGGCACCCTTTATCTTGGGGTTACCAACACAGCTTGTCCAGCCAGCTGAAGTGCCAAGGATATCGTCAAAAAGATCTCAAGAGCAAATGCCAGATCATGGTCAAATATCGTGAAAACTGTGCCCAAATTGTGGAGGTGTCCATCAATTCATAATACCATGTCCAGCTGCAAGGCAAAGAAATGTGAAACAAGCTTAAAGAGCATCAATTCTGCAAACGTGTGTGAGTCGAAGAAGACAACTTCATCAGTTCAACACATGGAAAGTGAATTACAGCTTGTGCATAAAATCACGTATCATCATGATCTATAACACATCAGGTCCTTTGAGGGAATGCAGAGTTGAGATCGAGGACACCTCAGTGTCAACAAACGTGCACTGTTTGATGACTGTATTGCATGCAGAACTCAAACTGTTATCCCAAAAGTACGAGGCAATGTGCACTGTATCTTGTCCATCTATGACATCCATCTGTTGTTCAGATGAAATAATAAGTCTGTGAGATAGACTGGTAGCCAGCAATAGATTGCTGCCTGGAAGGGCTTGATAAAAAAACGTGTACACTCTGAAACTGGGCTCTACAATTCTCCAATATATTTTATGGCCAAAATAATTAATGGCAACAACTCTCTTAATAATTTAGAGAAGTGGAAGCAGTCCCAAAGAATCCAATGTGTTTTGTTTATTGTTTGGGATCTACGTAGAAAACAGCCATAAATCTCAGAACCACCAGTAACCTTCATGTTTACAAAATCGGATTTGGCAAAAACACTTGCGACAAAACAATGTATTTCTGATTACTTCCATTCTGTTTATAGAGTTCCCAGCAAATTCTGGAATTCATCACCATCTGACATTGCAATTTGACCTACAATCTAATGGTGGCATCAAATAATATGTTCTTTCAATAACAGCATAAAGGACTTTCTGATAGTGTATTGGACCAATAGATAAATCCTACACTTTCTGGCTGGGAAGACACTGGCCAAACTTATAGTAAATATTGTGAGGCATTGGCCATTCTTAAACCATCACTGCCATTCAGTGAGGATTTCGAAATGAAAACTCAAGAAATTGCAAAGCGCAGAAGCAAAACAATGCCATACTCATCAAGGAATTGAGAGAACCATGATTTCAAATTGCAAATTGGATTTATATCAATCAGCCAAATTACAACCAGAAACTCACGTCATCTCTGTTTGGACTAAAAAGGATCAATGATTACTTGGTACCAGAATTTACCTGTTAGATGACAACACACAGTGGAACACATGACATTTGATAGCGAGCAGACCAGGATATTTCAAGGACAGTTGTTATGTTGATACTGTGGGTGGCAAGATGGCTCAGTGGTTAGCACTGTTGCCTCACAGTGCCAGGAACCTGGGTTTGATAACAGCTTCAGGCAACTGTGGCTGTATGGAGTTTGCACATTTCCCCTGTGTCTGTGTGGGTTTTCTCTGGGTGTTCCAGGTTCCTCCCACAATCCAAAGATGTGCAGGTTAGGTGAATTGGCCATGCTAAATTGCCCATAATGTTCAGATGTGTAGAATAGAATATGTGTAGAATGTGTATTAGTTAGGGGTAAATGTAGAGTAGGGGAATGGGTCTCAGTGAGTTACTCTTCGGAGAGTTAATGTGGACTTGTTAGGCCAAATGGCCTGTTTCAACACTGTAGGGATTCTATGATTTCTTTTCTGATGAGCAATTCGATGTTGATCGATAGATGACACAAAACTGCAACCTTTAATTCCAAGGTGTCAGCATTATCAATATCAGTGTCACTTTCATTTCTCAATACATTTTTTTGTATTTGGAGAAGTCGAACAAATTCAACTCAAGAAATGCCATGTTGTTTTTTGTTTGGATTGTTTCATTTAAAGTAAGGTGTTTGATTTATATGGAGGATAAAATGCAGGATGCAGTTGTTCTGTATTTGATTATGTGAGTCTCTTTACTATTGTTGCACATTGTGTTTTATTGGTTAGGCCTGGATATGTTCACAGGGAAATGTAAGTAAAGCAAGAGGTAAAGATGAAAGCAAGAGATGGAGTAGACATTCTAACAATGTATAAATAAACTAATCCAAACATAGGAACTAATGTTATCTCTACATACTCTGAGCTACAAGGTACACAATGCCTTCCATGAGTTCCAAACTTTCCAAAAGATGCATTTGCACTGTTCCAAATTTAATGTCACTCACTCATCAAATATCCATCTTATACCACTAACAGCCAGTGACACACGAGACTCCAACTTGCCTAATATATTTACTCAACACACTCTACTACTGGAACCTTCTCCAGCTTTACATTTGTTCTCTTAACTTTGGCTCCCAGGTCATCTTTTACTTTTCCCCTGGCAGAGACATGGTTTCTGCAGTGCGTACTTTGTAACCTCATTTCCAAGAATCGTCAATTCCTCCTTCCCAACTTAAAAAAAAATCTGATAAAAAATACATGATGAAGCCCAAATTTTCAGTCACCTCACCAGACCATTCGACAAGCTTTGGCTTCAAATAAGTTTCTTTTTCACTTTTTATGATTACAGTCAGACAATTTTCTTCTTTAAGCTTCTTGTGATCTCCAAGAGCTTGGATTGTAACCTACTGTTTTCATCAGGTGATCCAGAATCCCTGGGACTCCAAAGGAACTGTGTAGCTCCAGTCCATGGTGATAAAATCTAAACCAAGAGCAATTTTAGCCTGAGACCTGAGCAGAGAAATAATGCCTTCTCCACTAGGCCAAACCTATATTGAGAGAAAGATGAGGTTTTCTTTGAAGATATGTAGGATTCCTTGCAGAAAGGAAGTGACAGGGTCCTGCAAGTAAATCTTGAATCACCTCTAACCTAGATTTTTATTGTCCCCTGCTATCCCCTAGCCCAGTCTCTGATTGCCTCCAGTGTCTCAAACATCCCAAAGGACCTTTGTAACGATGTACTTCAATGTCTGGCCCATTCTGGTCAGCTCCACAATATCTGCCTTCTTCTGTTGGATATGCCACTTGGGCTCACCGTTCAGCGTATATAAATCCAGGATTGAGCAGGATTTTAAACAGAGACTAATAAATTGGGAGTAGGGAGTTACATTCCCCTGAGCTTCTGGCAATACAAGGCTGAAAATCTTGTTCCAAGTCCTAGCCCCCACCCAGCCAGCTGCAGTGAGTTAAAAGATCTATCAACTCCTCAGGTCTCCTCCGTTGATGCCTCGTAAGATTCTCAGCAATGACAACCTTCACTGCCACAGCTAGTGCAGTACAGAAGGGTAACTTTCCCTGCAGACACTCATGGAGCAGGTGGTACATCTGAGTCAGTGCCTGGCTCTTTCTCAGTCTGTTATTATTATTAAAACCTGAAATATCAGCTAGGATGGTGGGAAAGCTTGATTTCCTCAGAATCATTCTTCATCATCAAAAAGACCTCAAGTTCTTTAAAATAAAGTCATGTTTCCCAAGCCATTGAAGAAAATTAATTAAACTTAATGTTTGATTTTAAAGCTCTACTCATTCAACATAGCATTTTTATTAAAGATTCATTATTTTTTCTCCAGGTGAACACAAAGGAAGTAAATCATCAACGATAAAAAATAAAGGTAAACAAATGTTCAAGGAATCATTTTTGTGACAGTTTAAAATGGTCACTCACAATTCTCACTCTTTATACCTCACTTCTCTCACTTTACAATTCTCCTGATTGAGACAAAGATTGCTGTAAACTTGATATAAAGCAGACTGCTGATTGACTATGACTCTGTTTTACATTGTTGCTCGAAGCTAAACCCCAGAACTAACCTTGGTCTAGTAAAGCAGTTCAGGTATAACTTCTGTTTGCAATATCTATTTTGTCAGCAGTGTTGATGAAGTGTGGTATCCAGCCTTCTATTGAACCCATCCAATTGTGATTTCCTACTGGAACCCATGAGCAGGAACATTGGACTATAAGACCATAAGACCATAAGACATAGGAGTGGAAGTAAGGCCATTCGGCCCATCGAGACCACTCCGCCATTCAATCATGGCTGATGCGCATTTCAGCTCCACTTACCAGCATTCTCCCCGTAGCCCTTAATTCCTCTAGACAACAAGAATCTATCAATCTCGGCCTTGAAGACATTTAGCGTCCCGGCTTCCACTGCATTCTGTGGCAATGAATTCCACAGGCCCACCACTCTCTGGCTGAAGAAATGTCTCCGCATTTCTGTTCTGAAATGACTCCCTCTAATTCTAAGGCTGTGTCCACGGGTCCTCGTCTCCTTGTCTAACTGAAACAATTTCCTAGCATTCACCTTTTCCAAGCCATGTATTATTTTGTATGTCTCTATTAAGTCTCCCCTTAATCTTCTAAACTCCAACGAATACAATCCCAGTATCCTCAGCCGTTCTTCATATGTTAGACCTGTCATTCCAGGGATCATCCGTGTGAATCTCCGCTGGGCACGTTCCAGTGCCAGTATGTCCTTCCTGAGGTGTGGGGTCCAAAACTGGACACAGTACTCCAAATGGGGCCTAATCAGAGCTTTATAAAGTCTTAGTAGTACATCTCTGCTTTTATATTCCAACCCTCTTGAGATAAGAGACAACATTGCATTCGCTTTCTTAATCACGTACTCAACCTGCATGTTTACCTTTAGAGAATCCTCGACTGGCACTCCCAGATCCCTTTGTGCTTTGGCTTTATTAATTTTCTCACCAGTTCTATATTGGGTGGATGTCCTTCCTCCATCAGCTCACTGCCTCAGGCCAATATCCACCTCCAACAAGCAAGCCAATTGTAAAGCACTCTGAGGATGCTGTGCATATTTTACCACTCACTGTCACCTTTAGCTTGGAGTTATTGAATTAATCGGTTCTTGTACGCTTTGACACAGCTCTGAGGCAGATGGTATTTGAACCCAGCCATCACCTCTGCACCACAAGACTGCTGTATTTTTTATCCTGGCTAATTTTTAGGAGCTCTCATAATAAAAATACATGCAGGGATTTGAACCATAATGTGTGACTCCTCAATAAAACATGTAAGTTTCCCAAAGATCAAGAATTGCTTTTACCATCGAGATCCTTGCAGATTAGCTGTCGTTACTTCATTATCATTGGCGTAACATTCATAAAGTGCAGGAGGATACCATGTCACCCATTATGGTTTGCCAGCTCTTTGAATGAGTTAGCCAGTTGGTTCCACAACTTGAAACATAGTTCGCTGTCAATGATGTTAAGAAAATGAAACAAAAACTCATGTCACATCATGTGATGTTCAGCAAGAAAAGTCAACATGGAATGTATAGTTAGTAAGTTTGCCCATGATACCAAAATTGGAGATGTAGTGGACAGTGAAGAAGGTTACCTCAGAGTGCAATGGGATCTTGATCAGATGGGCCAATGGGCTGAGGAGTGGCAGATGGAGTTTAATTTTGACAAATGCAAGCTGCTGCATTTCGGAAAAGCAAATCAGAGCAAGACTTATACACTTAATGGTAAGGTCCTGGAGAGTGTTGCTGAACAAAGAGACTTTGAAGTGCATCTTCATAGTTCCTTGAAAGTAGAGTCACAGGTAGATAGGATAGTGAAGAAGGTGTTTGGTATGCTTTCCTTTACTGGTCAGAGTAATGAGTATTGGAGTTGGGAGGCCATGTCACAGCTGTACAGGACATTAGTTAGGCCATGTTTGGAACATTGTGTACAATTCTGATCTCCATCCTATAGGAAGGACGTTGTGAAACGTGAAAGGGTTCAGAAAACATTTACAAGGATATTTCTAGGGTTGGAGGATTTGAGCTACAGGGAGAGGCTGAATAGACTGGGGCTGTTTTCCCTGAGTGTCAGAGGCTGAAGGGTGACCTTATAGAGGTTTATAAAATCATGGAGGGGGCATGTATAGGATAAATAGACAAAGTCTTTTCCCTGGGGTGGGGGAGGCCAGAACTATAGGGAATAGGTTACAGGTGAGAGTGGAAAGATGTAAAAGGACCTAAGGGGCACCTTTATCATGCTGAGGGTTGTGCATGTATGGAAAGAACTGCTAGAGGGAAGTAGTGAAAGCTGGTACAATTACAGCATTTAAAAAGCATCTGGACGGGTGTATGAATAGGAAGCATTTAGAGGGATGTGAGCCAAGTGCTGGCAAACGGGACAAGGTTATGTTAGGATATCCTGTCATAGAGTCATAAAGTCACACATGGATGAGTTGGACCGGAGGGCCTGTTTCCGTGCTATACACCTCTATGACTCTAAGAATTATACAAGTTCTGTGTGGAATGTTTACCTAGTAACAGAAGAGATTTAAAACTATCCTTTTATATGGTGTTTAAAATTTAATAAAGAACCACTAGAGATTTTTACATAGGTTGATAGATAAAATGTGCTACCATTTCTGCATCATTGATTTGGATATTGATCAATCCTTTGAAAATGATCTGCTATGGAATGTGAAATAATTCCATAAATCATGCCAGGATTGTGATCACTAGCAACTGCTAATGTTGAGCTTACAAGTTCCTTAGGGAATCACATCGTTTGGACGGGACAGGTTTGAATACATGACATCCCTCTTGTGTCTACCTTGCCCACTGCCTAATCACTCTGACCCTGGATCTCCCAAGTTCCTTCACCTCTCACTTTGGCCTCACCCTCTCATGCATCGATAGGCAAGAGATAGACCGTCGTAACTCATAGTAAGTCCTGTCATTGGACCTTCTCACTCTTTGTTGCATTAATCAGAGTTGCAGCATAAGTGTACTGGAAGGGCTAAGAATTTCTGCTCCCAATCACATTTCTTGAACTCTGTCCCTTTTTTCCATCGATTCCTGTGCAGTGATCTGTATATTCTAATTGACTTCAGATTTATTGGATTCTGTGTTCTTTTCCGTTATAGATATATGTGCACTGAAAGTCGAAGAAGGGAACTGTTACTTCTACCAATTGAAATGGTTCTTTGACACAACATTACAAGTCTGCAAAAGGTTCTGGTATGGTGGCTGTGAGGGAAATCAGAATAGATTTGATACCCAAGACGATTGTGAAGCCTTTTGTCTGAAGTCCACCTTCTAAATATGATATGCATGGACTAAGTCTTTTTAACGTGAGAGGTAGAATAACAAATAGCAATGTTGTATTGGAAAAAAACAAAAACTCTTGTTTTGCATATGCAAATTAAAAAAAACTTTTGGAAACAGCAATGCTACCAATTCATACCAAGCAAAAATAATCCTCCACAACTTTGAACATAATATACACTAAATAATATACTCAAAATCAAGCAATAAGTCACTGTTTCTTTCTGTGTTTATTCTGAATTGCTCTATTCCAGTCAAACTGTTTAGAATTTGCTTTGGGTTCAACACACATTTTTGTGAATTGATCAATAAGGAACTCCAGTGTAGGAGAGATATGGCACAATGTGAGACTTAGCTATGCTCATCCTGGGTCATCACAGCCCTCTCTGAACTTCATAGGGTTGGGAAAAATAGCCGTGCTGTTTATATTTTTAGTTTATCACAGGTAGGGTAAACATTAAAGACCATTCACTTTGTTTTCAGTTCAGACATATCTAGGACAGAAACATACATTTTTCAGGTCAGTTCAGGTGACATCAGGTTCAAACTTAGAAGTAAGATGAGTTTCTGTCCGAGAAGGAGTTCAGGGAACCAGTTACCTCACTGGAGAGATTTAGTTTTTGTAAGTACCAAACCAGAAGTGTTATCAAAACTGAGAAAGTTAAGCTCTCAGTTTTGACAATAGTTTATGCCAGCAGACTTGGGAAGGATGTATCAAATTGTCTGCACAGTTCAGAGGACAAGTAACTGTAAAGAGTCTGTTAATTGAACCCTAAGGTGTTGAGATAGGGAATAATTTTTCGATACAAATAGTATCAGAAAAAGCTTGAAGCTTTGTTCTAATATTTGTGTTGTAAGATCATTCTAATTGTCTACTATATTTAGATAGCTTTGTTTTATTTTATTATTTCTTTTTGTAATAAATGTCTGTTGTTAAAGAAAGGTCTACAGACTTGTGTGATTGTGTTTCAATAGCTGGGTACATTGCAAAATAAACAGCGCAACAAAAAGCCCGAAACATTCCTAATGAAGGGCTCTTGCCCTAAACATTGATTCTCCTGCTCCTCACATGCAGCCTGAGCTGCTGTGCTTTCCCAACACTACACTCTCAACAGTGAAGGAATACCAAAATAGTTCAAAGTCAGTGGGTTGTTGTGGGAACTTGTGGTTGCATTCAGAAATGTGAAAACCTTTTGTTCTTCTAGATGTTAGTGATCACGGGTGTAGAAAGTGCTGTTGAAGGAGCCTTTAGCAGGTTCCTACAGTGAATCTTTTACTTGGTGTAACCGTTACCACTGTGTGCTGGTGGTGGAGGGAATGTATGTTAAAAGTGCTGGATAATGTACTGATCAAGTGACTTTCTTTGTTCCAAAGGAGCACAGGTTACTTGCTTTTTCTGTGTTGCCTTTATGTCCTTAACACACTGGAAATGTTGAGGAATAATACTGAAGCATATATTTCATGACAGTAAAACCATGACACATTGAAAGACAGCATTATTATCACACAGAGCAGCTTGCAACTTCTATGGAACATGTCTGGCATAATACAAAAGGAATGTTTCCAATCTTTAAAATGTCAAGAAAACCACAAGAGCCCCAAATGCATACTTGTCTTGGAAGCCTTGTGGAAACATTACTGCAAAACACTGAAAGATACATTTCACCTTAGGAGATGCTAGCTGATTAGGACAAAAATTTATGAATGAAAATATTTCCACGGTGACTCAATGGTTAGCACTGCTGCCTCACAGCACCAGGGACCCAGATTAGATTCCACTCCTGGGTGACTGTGTGGAGTTTGCACATTCTCCCTGTGTCTGCGTGGATTTCCTCCCACAGTCCAAAGATATGCAGGTAGGGTGGTTTGGCCATGCTAAATTGCCTGTAGCGTCCAGGGGTCTATCTTGCACAATGGTGGCCATCACCAAACTGTACTGGGAGGGTAAGATAAGACAGGTGGAGTTTCATTTTGAGGTAGTGTGTGCGAACTTGGGTTCAGTGAAGACAGGCTGTCCAGGGAATGTAAGGGAGAAATGGACATGGAGTTTACATTTGTTGGGAGGGGGGAAGCATGCAGCTCACAACTAGGCAGAGTCTGATACTCACGGCGTCCAGTGCAACCTACACTGCTTGCGATTATGAAAAGCAGCCTGCGGATGAAAATAGCTGGGACCATGCCGAGCCAGTGACAGTTTGAATACCAAAAACATGGACCCTATTTCTGCGAGACAGGAAGCTTCTCAAGGCACAGTTGCATCTATCCTGGATTTGCAGGGTGCAGGAATAAGGTCAGTTCCAAACGTATCATGGTACATGTGAAATTCGAGCAATATGCCACTCTTTGGGGTCAAATGCTGGTCACAGGTAAAGTCATTGCTCCCTTCAAATAGCAAACAGATATGTCTGAAGCAGAATTCATCACATGCAACCTTAAAAGAAGCATGGGTGGGCCACAATGCACACGGTTAATGCAAATCTTCCTAAGCTGCAAAGAGACATGGAACTGGTTCCCTCTCCACCTGGACTGTCAAAACTGTCTTTTCTGTAATGTTGATGTGAAGCAGCCGGTGTTGGACTGTGGTGTACAAAGTTAAAAATCACACAACACCAGGTTGTAGTCCAACAGGTTTATTTGGAAGCACTTGCTCCTTCATCTTTCAACTATCTGATGAAGGAGTGGCGCTCCGAAAGCTAGTGCTTCCAAATAAACCTGTTGGACTTTCACCTGGTATTGTGTGATATTTAACTTTGTCTGTATTGATGCATTTGATGTGCATTGTAGGGTTGAGGGGAGAGGGGTCCCCTACTCCTATAGCATTTAAACCCTGCCACTATCTCCTCACAAAAAGCTGATGGATACTGACCAAAATGTGGTCCAAAGTCAAAGTGCCAAGATGAGTCATTTCCTACTTGTCAGAATATAAAACATCCCTTTGAGGAGCATGATAAGCCGCCATTTGAAAAGCCTGCAGCCGCTGACAGTTTTCATTGCATAAGCCTGTTCTGTTCCTCACATTCCCCCCCCACCCAGCAAGTAACCAATGGATCCAGACTGCTGTGATAGCTGACCAGGCTCCATCTCCTGAAGAGGTCACTGCTAAAGGGCCATCGTCGCCATCTCAGCATGACCACCATAGTCACATCATAGTTGAGCTTCACGTAAGAATGCTACACTTAATTCAATAACAATATGAATGACCAGTCACAAAAGCAGTTTATACATCAAAACAAAGGATTAAAAACTAATACGGATAATTTCTTTCTGCCAAGTCAAAGCAAAATGATTAATCAACAATATGACTAATAGCTGTATCTAGCTTTTGGGCAGAAAGTGAGGACTGCAGATGCTGGAGATCAGAGCTGAAAATGTGTTGCTGGAAAAGCGCAGCAGGTCAAGCAGCATCCAAGGAACAGGAGAATCGACGTTTCGGGCATAAGCCCTTCTTCAGGAATGTATCTGGCTTTTGTACAGATAAGTCTCAGGCAAGTAGAGATACTTGGCAGAACAATCAAGATGATTATCCTCATTAAACTCTGACCAAACTGTTAACTGAAACCACTTTTTGCAAAAACATTACTGACAATTTCAATTTAAAATATTTAGTTATTGGAAAGCATTTGGTGAAGGTGAACATTTAAAAATATGAATGAGAATAGAAAAGAATTTTCTCTCAATATTTTAGGCACCAGAAAGTGCTGGGATTAGAAGCAGGGATGTTGCCATCTGGAATGAGGTCAATAGGTTCCTGCTACATGATTCCGAAGAGATAGGACATGTCAGTGGTAGTGCAAGATCCCTTAAAAAATAAGCATTTGGAAAGTCAGAGTACTGCAGATCATGGAAGGGCAAAGTACCACTTGGATTTACCTGTTTACAAACCCTTGATAGATGAGAAATCCATACTGCAAGTAACGGAGACGTTTTACAAGTTCTATTCAACTGAGGAGACCAGAACAAAGATGGCAGCTGCCTGAACTTCCATTGCAGCTTTTTCTCTGTTAATGTGCAATCATTGTAATGATTGGAATGAGATAAACTAGGAGAAAGTGAGGACTGCGGATGCTGGAGATCAGAGTCGAGAGTGTGGTGCTGGAAAAGCACAGCAGATCAGGCAGCACCCAAGGAGCAGGAGAATAAGTGTTTCGGGCAAAAGCCCTTCATAACTCCTGATGAAGGGCTCTTGCCCAAAGTGTCAATACTCCTGCTCTTTGGATGCTGCCTCACGTGCTGTGCTTTTCCACACTCTTGACTTGGAATGAGATCAAGAAAGTGGACCTCTTTGAATATGAGTTCCCTGATTAGGCCTGTTAATCTAGTCAAGTTAGAGAGAACTGGTTCCAGGCGCAAGAGGTGGGCTACGGTCCAGTACACGCTGCGAGTATCTAAGGCAGACTTTGGAGGAACCAGACTTTGGAGTGAAAACTCCCCAGGACAAGCTGCAGGAAAAAAGTGAGGCCTACACCCCAAACCTTAGGAGGTGGGGGAGCATAGTGACTGAAATAAGGTCAGCCAGGTGCACCTCATAGAATATGAATTCCCTGATAACCTGGTCCAATCAGGGAGCCCTGGCTGACAGATGTAAACAGGACTGTCAGGGGTTTTGCTCACTCTTGGCACCAACACCGAGCTAGCTGGGTCCGAGTCATGTACTGTGCACATTTTAAAAAGGGGTGACTTGGTGATGGGATACTGGCCTCTGTAGAGGTATTTCATTGGGAACAAGAAAAAAATCACGCCACAAAGAGATTCATTTGCAACATTCATCTTTGAGCTGGCGTAAGCATTTCTGGCATCATGCCATTGTCTGGAAAGCTTGGCTTGTTCAATCCTGCTGTCAAAGACTGGGTCCAGTATGTGAAAAGAATCTGTTATCTTTTCCAGGCAAATGACACTATGGTAGATGAATAACAATGATAAATTCTCCTGAAAGCTTGTGGACCATAGCTTTTTCAGTTATTCACAAACTAAGTTTCCCTGAGGCACCAGGAACTGTAAGCTTTCAAGAGTTGACAGATTTAGCTAAGGAATATTGCATCCCCAAGCCTCTTCCAATTCTGAGACACTATCAGTTTTTCTTGACAATTCGAGGACAAGGGGAGTCCATATTGGGATAGTTGACAAGGTTAAGATGACTGGCAGAGACATGTGACTTTGGTTTAACCCTTAATGAGATTCTAAGAGACCGTTTGGTATATGGGATTAATTATGTGACCATGCAAAAGTCCCTACTAGCTGAAGCCCAACTGGACTTCAAACAGGCACTACAACTGGCCTTGTTATTGGAAAATGTGACAAGTGGAACTTATGAGTTACAGGGTGTGTCGATGGAAGTCGACATACTTACCAGGCTAACTCAGCTTAGGGACACCACTTGAGTAAAGGCCTTAGTCAGGACATATCCTAGACAGAGAGACTCTAGGTCAGCCCACAGGAAATCCCCAAAACAAAGCCTCAGCCAAACAGTTAGCATTTTCTTCAGGATGCGGGCCAGCAGGCCTTTGTAATTGCTACCAGTATGTGGACATGAGACAGCAAAAGGGTCCCACTAAGCCTGAACTGAGTAAGAGAGCTCATAGCTGAAAATGTGTTGCTGGAAAAGCGCAGCAGGTCAGGCAGCATCCAAAGAGCAGGAGAATCGACGTTTCGGGCATGAAACATCGATTCTCCTGCTCCTTGGACGCTGCCTGACCTGCTGCGCTTTTCCAGCAACACATTTTCAGCTCTGATCTCCAGCATCTGCAGTCCTCACTTTCTCCTAAGAGAGCTCATAGACCAGTTTCCAGGAGACTGCACACCTGGAAAGTCTAGCTACAACTGGTTTGGAACATTTAAATTGTTTAGCGACATCTACATTAGAACCAATCAAAATAAATTTTTGGATAAATGGTCACCCAGTTCTAATGGAGATCGATACCAGCAAGGCTGTATCGGTGATTGCAGAACCAATCTTTACTAAAATCCACTCTGGACTCCAATTCTTAAGTTTGTGTAAGACCCCAACTAGAATGAGAACCTTTACCGGGGGATCCCTACAGATTATGGGTAGCCAGTTCCTTAAGAGAAGCAGCTGGTTCAGTTATCATTGATTGTAGTAAAAGGTTTGGGCCCAAGCTTGATGGACAAAATTGGTTGAGAAAGATTTAACTTGATTGGCTCAACATTATTCTATTAGAAAGTGGCTGCCTGAGTGATGTTTTAATTAAATACAACAAAAGTTTTTGGAAGAAGATCTAGGGACCATCAAAGGGGCCAAGTACACCTTGTATGCTGACCAGGAAACAGTTCCCTGATTCTGCAAGGCCTGTCCAATGCCATTTGCCCTATGTGTGAAAATAGACGCAGAAATCAGGAGGTTGGAAAGAAAAGGAATCATCAAACCAGTCCACTTTGCAGAATCATAGAATTCCTACAGTGTGGAAACAGGCCTTTCAGCCCAACAAGCCCACACTGACCCTCCAAAGAGTAACCCACCCCCCCCCACTCTACATTTACCCCTGACTAATGCACCTAACCTACACATCCCTGAACACCATGGGCAATTTAGCATGACCAATTCACCTAGCCTGCACAAATTTGGATTGTAAGAGAAAACCAGAACATCCAGAGGAAACCCACACAGACAGTCATGCTGGAATTGAACCTGGGTCACTGGCACTATGAGGCAGGCAGCAGTGCTGACCACTAGGTCACCGGGCCGCCCCACAGAATGGGCAACTCTGTTCACACTGATTGTGATGTCTAGTGGGTCAGTTTGCCTTTGTGGGGATTTTAAACAAACAGTGAACTGCTTCTCACTCCTAGATAAATACCCAAATCCTCACATAGAAATCTTATACATAAAACTTGAGGGAAGGCTATCCTTCATAAAGCCAGACATGTGTCATGTGTTCCTGCAATTGCGACTAGATGAAGAACCGCAGAAATATGCTATAATTAATACCCATAGCAGTTTGTAGCAAAATACGAGACTGCCCTCTGAGGTATCATCAACCTCAGACAGTTTCCAGCCAGAAAATGGAGAATATATTACAAGGTCTACCCCAGATGGCCATTTATCTGGATGGCATCCTAATAAACAGAAAGACCAATAAAGAGCATTTAGAGAACATGGACATGGTACTTTAATGTTTATCCAAGGCAGGGGTACACCTTAGGAGGAAAAGATGGGTGTTCCAGGTGCCCCAAGTGACCTACTTGAGCTATAGATTCAGCAAGATCAATTACATCTGTTGGAAGATAAAGTGAAGGCAACCAAATGTGCCCCAGCTCCATATCTGTGTCAGAGTTCAGGTCTTTCTTTGGATTGGTGCATTATTACAGAAAGTTCAGACATAAACTGGCTTCCGTTCTGGCAGCCTTACACCTGCTATTGAAAAAGGGTCAGCCTTGGAAATGGTCTCATAGATAAAGATATATCCCTTAGGGAAGTGAAGAAGCGACTACACTCTACGATCCCAAGTGAGAAGTGGTGTTGACATGGGATGCCTCCCCGTACGGTATCGGGGTACTGTTGGATCACTGGTGGCCCAGTGAAGAGGAACACCCAATTTCGGTTACATGTTGACTATGCTGGTCCTTTCATGGGCTGTATATTTTGAGTCATTGTGAATGCCCATTCAAAGTGTTGGACATGTATAGAGTTCATTCGTCAAACATGGAGACAATGATTGTAAAGTCGTAAGCAACGTTTGTAATACATGGACTCCCGGAGGTGTTGGTCACAGAAAACAGGCCATCATTTACCAGCAGGGAATTCGGGTACAGTAAAACCTTGATTATCCGAACGAGATGGGGGGGGGAGTATTTTGTTCGGATAATTGATTGTTCAGATAATTGATCTCATCATAAACAAGCAGTAATTTATGAGTGCCAGGTACCCAAACATTGCTCAGTTATCCATAATGCCATTTAACCGATAGCTGATCTATTGTAAGCAAGTGGTAATTTGAGTGCCGGGTATCCGAACATTTTTTGGTTATCCGGCAATGCACACCGTAATGCCATTTAACTGATAACTGATCTCTCATAAACAAGCAGTAATTTGAGAGTCAATTATCAAACATTTCTTGGTTATCTGGCAATGCACGCTTAAAGCCATTTAACTGATAACTGAATGCTGAGTTGCCTAATGCCATTTTTACAGGACCTTGAGACCTTGTCCAGATAATCTGAAATTCAGATAATTGATGTTTAGATAATCGAGGCTGTACTGTATTTCCTAAAGTCAAATGGCATTGGACATGGAAGGACAACTCCATACCATCCATTGTCCAATGGTCTGATGGAAGAACAGTCCAAACTTTGAAGGCAGATTTCAATGAACATCAACAATTTCACTCAATACCAAACTGTCCCAGTTCCTGTTTGATTGTAGGACCACCCTTCATTCAACTACAGGGATAGATCCAGCAGAGTTGCTAATGGGGACTCTGGATCAGGTTAAATCTGATCCAGAGTCCCTATGGGGGTGGACTCTGGACATGGGGGTGAGTGTGAAATGGCATCAGGGATGCCAATGTCAGACACTAGACTCCTCTAAGTGAGAGAGGTAGTTTACCTCCGGGGATGCAGTTTGGTGTCAAAAGCAGGAGAATGGCCCTGCATGGGTAAGAGGCATGGTCGATGCGAGATCTGGTCCCATGATGTACAAAGTATGGGTAGGAGAGATGATTCTGAACAAGGCATGTGGACCACATATGAAAGCTGCAACCTTACAAACAGAGCAGGGGCAAAGCATGCCCAGCCCCTCAGAACATCCAACAAGGCTATCAGAGTCCGTGGGTTCTCCCCTTTCTGCCTAGCATCGAAGAAACCTCTGAGGATGAGATGGACACAGCAGATGTTGCAGCCTCAATGACGTTACCACCTGGAGAAGAAGATGAGTTTCGACCGTGATGCTCTGAGCTGAAGAGGTGGGCTACAGTCCAGTACATCCCGCCAGTTATTCAAGGCAGAGTCAGAGTGGCTCGATCTGATGTTAAAACACCCAGGGAAAGGTGACAGGAAAAAGAGCGGGCCTACATCCCAGACCTTAGTGGGGGAGGAATGTTGTGACTGGAATTAGGTCAGCCAGGTCAACCTCAAGGAATATGAATTCCCTGATTGAGGCTGTTAATCTGGGTCACAAAGTGTGGCGCAGGAGAAGCACAGCTGGTCAGACAGCATCCGAGGAGCTAGAGAATTGACTTTTTGGGCATAAGCCTGATGAAGGAATGTCGACTCTCCTGCTCCTTGGATGCTGTCGGACCAGCTGTGCTTCTCCTGCGCCACACTTTGTGACCCAGATTAACAGCCTCAATCAGGGAATTCATATTCCTTGACGTTGACCTGGCTGACCTAATTCCAGTCACAACATTCCTCCCCCACTAAGTTCTGGGACTCCAGCATCTACAGTCTTCACTATCTCCCAGTCGTTGTTAATCCTGGCTGACAGATATAAACAGGAATGTCAGAGGCACAGTTCACTCTAGGAGCCAGTCTGAGCTGGCTGGGTCAGTGTTATATCTTATGTATGTGTAAATAAAGGGTTACTTGGTGAAAGGATACAGGCCTTTGTGGAGCAATTTCAACCATATATTGTGGTTGTTTTTGGAAAACTGTTCTAAAAGTTATGCTTTTAATCTTTGGCCTTGGCCTGAACTTAAAGCTATTTTTAAAATTATCTCCGAAGGTCATTTGGCTTTTTCCTTTGAATTCAGTGAGGAACAGCTTCCAAAATGACAAAACGATGTTCTCAAGCATACATAAACAAAGACATTTTGGAGAAATTGAATTTCACATTCTGTATCATATCACAGATTGACTCTTTCATTCACCAAACCATGACTTGTAAAGTTTTGGTGTGTGTGTCTGTGATATAGACTAAGTGGAACTAGTGAGTGCATGTAGCTCAGGAGAATTAAAAATTGAAGTTTTTGCGGTCTAATGTTCCTGATGGAGAAAACGTCGGCACTTACTGGGGTAATGACATCTGTCATTGGCCTCCCAATCAGTGCCAGAAGTGCAAAGGAGGCTAGAAGATTGAGAGATGATCTCATTCAAACAAACAGAATTCTTACATGCTCAACAGGGGAGATGTAGCAAGGAGGTTTACTTCCCTCCTGGCTAGGAGGATCTAGAAGCAGGGGAATATCATCAGAACAAGAGGTGAGCCCTTTAGGACTAAGGTGAGGAGAAATGTCTTCATTCAGAAAGTGACAAGTCATTTGCAAATTTTGCAAATGTTTTAGTCTTGTCATTTGCACTGATGCACTGGCCTCTGACATCATTGAGGTTTGTGGCACCTCTTCCTTCTGTTCGTTGGATAATTATTCACCACCATTCATGATTGGGCATGGCAGAGGTGCAGAGCATTAATTTTATTCATTGGTTATGGAATTGCTTCATTCTGTCTCTAGCATCTAGTTTTCACTGTTTAGCATTTTTGTAGTCTTGTATTGCACCTTATTTTTAAGTATGCCTGATGGAGCTCCTGACATGCACTACTACATATCTCAATGAATAAAGGTTGCTCCCTTGGCTTGATGGTGATGATAAAGTGAGGGATGTGCTTGACTACGTGATTAAAGATTGAATAGAATTCTGTTGCTGCTAAAAGCCAAGTGCCTAGAACAACCAAAACTGCTCTGAATCAATCCCATTTAGAACATTGAAGGTTTCTCTGTGTGTAGGCAGAGGTTCTCCATAGGACTGTGTGCTTCACATTCTGAAAAATACTGCCTTGGACAGCTGCACCAAAACAGGCAGCATGATGGAGATAAGGTCAGGTAGATGTTTCCTTCTTGTTGGTTCCTGTATATCTAACACAGGCACAGTCAACAGGTATGTCCTTCAGGATTTGATTAGATTAGATTACATTACATTACAGTGTGGAAATAGGCCCTTCAGCCCAACAAGTCCACACCGACCCGCCGAAGCGCAACCCACCCATACCCACCTCTACATTTGCCCCTTACCTAACACTACGGGCAATTTAACCTGCATATCTTTGGACAGTGGGAGGAAACCGGAGCACCCGGAGGAAACCCACGCAGACACGGGGAGAACGTGCAAACTCCACACAGTCAGTCGCCTGAGGCGGGGTCTCAGGCACTGTGAGGCAGCAGTGCTAACCACTGTGCCACCGTGCCGCCCACCAAATCAATAAGAAATTATTGGTGATGGCCACTGAAGGTCCTCACACAAACTAAATTCTGTAAGCACCTTTGCTATTCTGAGACTTCTTCCAAGTGGTGTTCAATATGCTGCCATACTGATTCATCAAGTTGTGAAAGGGCGATCGGTAGCAAATAGCATGTGGTTTCCTTGCTCATGATTGGCCTGATGGCATGAACTGTCAGTGAAACAGTATACAGCCTGGCATGTTGATGGGGGACACTGGGGCACTACATGATGACACAGTGGTAAGCACTGCTGCCTGTCAGCACCAAGAATCTGGGTTCAATTCCAGCTTTGGGTGACTATCTGTGTGGAGTTTGCACGTTCTCACCGTGTTTGTGTGAGTTTTATCCAGGTGCTCCAGGTTCCTCCCACAATCCAAAGATGTGTAGGTTAGGTAGATTGGCCATGCTAAATTGTCTATAATGTCCAGAGATATGCAGGCTCGGTGGATTGGCTTTGGGAAATGTAGGGTTATAGGGAAAGCATAGGGGTGTGGATCAAGGTAGGATGTTCTTAGGCAGGGGCAGTGCTGACTTGATGGGCCAAATGGCTTGCTTCCACTCTGTAAGGATTCTATGATTCGTTGAAATGTATGATTCTATGAATAGAATTATATCAGACTGTTGCTTAATTTGTCTGTGGGACAAAGTGAGGACTGCAGTTGCTGGAGATTCAGAGTTTAAAATGTTTATCAGACAGTTTTTCCAACCAAGGTTGATTTCCCAGACACAAAAACAGAAATTGCTAGAGAAATTCAGTATGTCTGACAGCATCTGTGAAGAGAAAATAGGATTAGCATTTCAAGTCCGGCGACTCAAACATTGGACTTGAACATTAACTCTCCTATCTCTCCACAGATTTTGATGGATGTGCTGAGTTTCTCTAGCAATTTCTGTTTTTCTTGCAGATTTCCAGCATCTGCAGTTGTTTGTTCTATTTGGTAATTTCCCAGATGTAAGTGTTTAATATTTTGCATGGTCAACTGGTTTGCTTTGTCTGCTAAATAGATTGATGCCAGGAACTCATTCAAGTTTTATTCTCAGTTGCCTCTTTTGTAGCAGTTTGATTTTGAAAGACTAGGCCATTTCAGACAGCGATTAGAGTGGTGCTGGAAAAGCGCAGCAGGTCAGGCAGCATTCAAGGAGCAGGAAAATCATCAGGAATGGGTTTTTGCCCAAAATGTCAATTTTCCTGCTCCTTGGATGCTGCCTGACCTGCTGCGCTTTTCCAGCACCACTCTAATCTTGACTCTAATCTGCAGCATCTGCAGTAGCCACCTCCGCCCATTTCAGACAACATTTAAATGTCAACCGTATTGCTGTGAGGTTAGTAAAATGTTCAGGCCAGACTGTAAAGACATAAGATCTCCTTTTCTAAAGGACATTAGTAAAACAGCTGAGTGCTTGTTTAACCACACCCCAATTATAATCTCTTCCAACCTCTTCCAACGGACAGAAGATCCAAAAGCTTAATCACATGTACCAACAGATCCAAGAACAGCACCTTCTCCACTGTTATTAGACTTTTGAGTGATTTCTCAAATTTTAAATTTCATGTTGATCTCACTCTTTGTGCACCATGTCTGCAGTTGTAACATTGTATTCTTCACTCTGTTCTGTTACTGTTATGCACTTTGTATGGTATGATCTGCCTATACTGCATGCAAAACAAAGCTTTTCACTGTACCAAGGTACATGTGACAATAATAAATCAAATTAAATACAGTCCAATAGCTTCATGATCATTATTACTGAGTCTGTCTTTTATTTCAGATTTATTTATTTACCAAGTTCCTGCATCCTTCCTTGCCTGCTTTTCTCTTTCAAAACAGGACGTAGATGAGTTTCCTATAGCTTTTCTGAGCAATTGATTGCATAAGAATATGTGTGGACCAGAGAATATAAAAAATATCAAGGATGGACCATTGAAGTTCATCCTTCATGTTGTCTAAACACATCATGCTTTTATTTTTGGAACTTAGACATACAGTACCTTGGCATAGCTATTGCTTTGCCTGTGAGATGATTGCAGGAATTTTTCATGAGGATTTACTCAAAATGTTTTTTTTCTCTCTGGTTTAAATACAGAAACTTGTTTTATTTTAAAGTAATATACACATATAATAAAAGTCAATTATCTGTGGTCAGATTCTCCATTAGTTATACATTCTCTGTTTAGATCCTTAAATTCTGGAAGCATTGATAAATTTTATTGACTTTCTCAACAAAGGTCCTTTCCCTTTGTTGTGACTCAAGTCCTTGTGTCTAAATTAATGTCTGGTGCAATATTTCTTCTTCCACTTGAAGTGACATGGGAGTATGTGCTATTTTCAGTTCATAAAGTGACATAGCTGTGTACGCTAGCCCATCGATCTCACTATATTTACTGAGACATGGACAAGTAAAAGTATGATTCAGCTTGTAAGAAACAATTTCCACTGAAGCTAGACCACAAAGCTGAAGCCTTAGTAAAGTAGATTGACAGCACAAAAATAAAACACAGCCATCCTTTGAAAGGCTGATATGTTTGCTGAAGTTCTAGTGTTTTCTTAAGCTTGTAGGAGACCACATTATTTCTCTTATTTGGACAACAGGCTGGAATTGAAGTGAAACTGGTATAAAGAGAGTAATAGAGATGTACAGCCTGGAAGCAGACCCTTCTGTCCAACACATCCATGATATCCTAAACAAATCTAGTCCTAGTTGCTTTCATTTGGCCAATATCCCTCTGAACACTTCTTATTCAGGTACCCATCCAGATGCCTTTTAAATGTTGTAATTGCACCAGGCTCCACCACTTCCTATGGCAGCTTATTCCACACACGCAACACCCTCTGCAAGAAAAAGTTGCCGCTTAGGTCTCTTTTAAATCTTTCCCCTCTCATCTTAAACCTATGCCCACTAATTTCCCCCACCCCAGGGAAAAGACCTTGGCTAATCACTCTATCCACACCCCCTCACGATTTTATAAACTTCTATTTCCGAGATACCAGGTGAGTTTTGTCATGGTCACAAGTCAATATATGGTCATGGTCACAAATCTTTGCCTTTCTTTGCCATTTGCTACAATTGAGGATGTTCCAGTAATTTGAGTTACTATTTGTTAATGAAAAAAGACCTGGTGGGACCTGCCTTTGTTGTTGTGGTTCTGTTCGCCGAGCTGGGAATTTGTGTTGCAGACGTTTCGTCCCGTCTATGTGACATCCTCAGTGCTTGGGAGCCTCCTGTGAAGCGCTTCTGTGATGTTTCCTCCGCTATTTGTAGTGATTTGTACCTGCCGGTTCCGGTTGTCAGTTCCAGCTGTCCGCTGCAGTGGCCGTTATATTGAATTCAGGTTGATGCGCTTATTGATTGAATCTGTGGATGAGTGCCATGCCTCTAGGAATTCCCTGGCTGTTCTCTGTTTGGCTTGTCCTATAATAGTAGTGTTGTCCCAGTCAAACTCATGTTGCTTGTCATCTGAGTGTGTGGCTACTAAGGATAGCTGGTCATGTCGTTTCGTGGCTAGTTGGTGTTTAAAAACACAGAAATAGAGAACACACACCGGATCATCAACGCCACACACTCACAGGAATCCGAATCACTAGAGAGGAAGAAAAAGACAACCAATTCCCATTCCTAGACGTGATGGTACAGAGAACACCGAACAGAGAATTCACCACAGAAGTATACAGGAAAGCCACACACAGACCAAGTCCTAAACTATGAAAGCAACCACCCAACACACAAGAAGTTGTATCAAGACACTGTTCAAAAGGGACACAACACACTGCAGTATACCAGAACTGCAAAAAGTGGAAGAAGAACACCTGTACAACGTATTCGCCAAAAATGGATACCCCCGCAATTTCATCAACAGATGCCTAAGGGAAAGACAACGGAATGAGGACATGCCACAACCCAAAGGACTAGCCACACTACCATA
>NC_057738.1:22574510-22639978 GCF_004010195.1 Chiloscyllium plagiosum
CTGCAGCGGACAGCTGGAACTGACAACCGGAAGCGGCAGATACAAATCACTACAAATGCCAGAGGAAACATCACAAAAGCGCTTCACAGGAGGCTCCCAAGCACTCAGGATGTCACCTAGACAGGGGACGGAATGTCTGCAACACAAATTCACAGCTCGGCGAACAGAACCACAACAATGAGCACCCGAGCTACAAATCTTCTCCCAAACTTTGAACACCTGCCTTTGTGCTGAGTAGCAGTCAGTCTGGCCAATTGGTCAACTTGACGTTGTAATCAGGATTTTATATATTCTGTGATGACCTGTGGATCAGTGGGGCATAATTCCTAGTTACATCAAGACTATATGAGTAGTCACCTTCCAGCTATAAAATCAGATCTCCAAGATGCACTGAAAAAAGAAGCTAATTTTGAAGGAAGTTTTAAAATGAAATCCAAATATTGAGGGGGGCAAAATGATGGACCCCAAGCAGTGCAGAGCCCAGCCATCATGAAATCAGGAGCAATCTATGTCCTAACTTGAATGGTATTCATCTAAATGATGACCTGCTACACAAGACTCACATATGTGAAAATGAAACTTTAATGTAAGAGCATATTTAACATATATTATAAATATACATTCTGCCATCACTAATTTTACATTGTCTTCATTGCTCACTGCTAGAGGTGAAACACTGATTAGCAGTTGCAGAGACTTGAATGCTCATATTTAAACTGTGCATTTTCTTTCCATATTTTCTTTCTTATAACTGTTTCATCCACTGAAAAGAACAAATTACCGCAAATAAATTGGTGAACATATATTATAAATATACATTCTGCCATCACTAATTTTACATTGTCTTCATTGCTCACTGCTAGAGGTGAAACACTGATTAGCAGTTGTAGAGACTTGAATGCTCATATTTAAACTGTGCATTTTCTTTCCATATTTTCTTTCTTATAACTGTGTCATCCACTGAAAAGAACAAATTACCGCAAATAAATTGGAAAAAAGCACAAAAGGTGAAACATTTTCTTCAGCACTTTCGTATGTTTCACTTTTGCTACAATGGTGGCCATTAAATCCTGCAAGAATCTGGAATTAGTAGCAAACTTTGCAGTAAACTGTGTTGCTTTGCTGAATGAGATTCGAATTACTTGTTGATTCCCTTATCATGTGCTGTGATGTCAGCACAGGATTTTGAGTTCTTTACAGACTGTACAGTTCTGGTCACCCTGCTATAGGAAGGGTATCATTAAACTGGAGAGGGTGAAGAAAAGACTTACAAGGATGTTACCAGGACTGGAGGGTTTGAGTCATAAGGAGAAACTGGGTAAGCTGGGACTTTTTTCACTGGAGCATTGAAGGATGACTTTACAGAGGTTTATAAAATTATCCCTAGAGCAGCAGAGTCCAATACTAGAAGGCATAATTTTAAGGTGACAGGAGAAAGATTTAAAAGGGACCTGTGTGACAGCTCTTTCACACAGAGGGTGGTTCTTTTTGCCAACACATCTCTTCTCTAAGATGGTGGTGGTGGCAGTGTACGCAGCATCCAGGCTCCTCAGCCCGGGGTTGTCCATTCCATTTGCTTTTCTTCTTTAATTTCTTTTCACATTCTTCTCTCAATTTTTAAAGCTTTTTGTGCTTCTTTTTTTTAAAAGAAACTTACGCTGGTGTAGCGGTGACAGCATCAGAGCTGGAGAGGACTGGAGCAAGGTAGGCTGGAGGCCCAGAGCAGAGCCAGACAGCCTGCAGGCTGGAGGCCCAAGCTGAACAAGATGGGCTGGGGGTCTGGAGAGGAGTGGGACAGCCAGTGGGCTGGAGGCTGGGAGTTGTGTGGGATGGTTGATGGGCTGGAGGCCGGGAGTGGAGTGGGATGGTTGATGGGCTGGAGGCCGGGAGCAGAGTTGGATGACCAGTGGAGTTCAGTGGGATGGCGGGCATACCCAGAGCAGTTGTTAGACTGGAGACCAGTGCATGTGGTCAGTGACTTGCAACCCCGATCAGATCATGTGTGGAAGCTTTCATAGAAAGTCTGTAATGTTTGTGTTTTTAACATTATTTCTTAGTTTTCTAACCATGAATAAATATTAGATAACATAACTTATTTTTCTTTATTTCACTCTTTTGGATCTAAGATTTGTATTTAAGTACTTTGTATCTAAGGGGGTGCCATGTGGGGCAACATTGTAAACTTTTCACTGTCCTCCTGCACTTAAGGAGAGGATCCGAGCAGAGAGCAACTTGGGAAGGTGGGTCAGTCTGAATCTGAGTGGGAGACTGAAAGGTAACATCACAGGAAGACTGTGATTTGATTGGCTAATAAGGAATCTGCTTAATTTGAATCTGTGTTAAATTGAATTTTGTTAGTTTATTGTACATAACTTGCATAAGCAGAGATACAAATACAGTTAAAAATTTAAAAAATCAACACTAATTAAATAAAATAATGATCAGGTGATGTGTTGTTTCTGCATGATATAAGAGCTGGTGGACCCCATTGTGGTTCCCAGTGACCATGTCTGTAGTAAATGTTGGTTGCTGAAAGAACTCTGGATCAGAGTCGATGAGCTGGAGTCTGAGCATCAAACATTGCAACACATCAGCGAGGGGGACAATTACCTGGACGCTTTGTTTCAGGAGACAGTCACACCCCTTAGATTAACTAACTCGAATTCAGCCAGTGGTCAGAAACAGTAGGGTGTGGCTGTGAGTGAAGCAGGTAGAGGTTCCCGGAGGTAGAGCTGCAAGAGCCTCAGCCCCTGTCCTTGTCAAACAGGAATAGTTTTGCTCCCTGTGTGGATGGGAATGGGGACTGCGAGGAGGATGAGCTGACTGACCACAGCACTGTAGTGCAGAGAGCCATTCAAGTGGTGGGAGAAAAGAGAAATGTTGTTGTAATTGGGGATAGTATAGTTGGGGCATAAACACTGTTCCCTGTGACCAGGATCAAGATCCCGAAGGTGGTGTTGCCTGCTAGGTGCTTGGTTGTGGGATATCTCATCAGGACTGCAGAGGAACTTGGAGTGGGAGGGGAAAGATCCAGTGGTTGTGGTCCACGTAGGTACCAATGTCCGATAAAACTAGGGCAGATGTTCTGCTAAGGGAATATGAACAGCTGGGAGCTAAATTAAAACACAGAACCCAAAAGGTAATACTCTCTGGACTACTACCTGAGCCATGAGCTAATTGGCACAGGGTCAATAAGATTAAACAGGTAAATGTGTGGCTCAAAGATTCGAGTAGGAGAAATGGGTTTGAATTCATGGGACATTGGCACCAGAGCTGGGTAAGAAGGGACTTGTTCCAATGGGACAGTCTTCATCTAAACCATACTGGGACCAGAGTCCTAGCAAATCGCATAACTAGGGCTGTAGACAGGGCATTAAACAAAATTGGGCGGGGTTCAGTTTGAGGGGAAATTAGAAAACCTACATTCAAAGAGGAGGTAAGAGTGCAGAACTCAGGAGAGGTTATTAAAATCTCCAGCACAAACACAAATAGGACAGGGTTAGAATCAAACTTCAAGCACACTGGATAAATGAGTGACAATGAGAAGAGGGACGGTTAATACAGGACTGAAGGTGTTATATCTAAATGCAAGCAGGATAAGGAATAAGGTAAGTGAGCTTGTGGCACAGATCGAAATTGGTAGGTATGACGTGGTGGGCATCACGAAGACGTGCCTGCTGGGGATCAGGACTGGGAGCTAAATAGTCAAGGATTTACATCCCACCGGAAAGATCGGCAGGTGGGCAGAGGGGGTCGGATTGCCTTATTAGTAAGAAATGAAATTAAATCAATAGTAAGAAACAAAGTAGTGTCAGATGGTGTAGAATCTGTGTGGGTTGAATTGAGGAACCGCAAAGGTTAAAAAAGATTATAATGGGAGTCTTGTATAGGCTTCCAAAAGGTAGTTAGGAGCTGGGGTGCAAAATACACCAGGAGATAGAAAAGATGTATTGGAAAGGCAGAGTTACAGTGATCATGAGGGATTTCAATATGCAGATGGACTGGGAAACTATGCAGCCACAACATGACCTCCCAACTCCTATACTCAATGCCCTGACCAATAAAGGAAAGTATACCAAATGCTTACTTCACTATCCTATCTACCTGTGACTATGAACCTGGACTCCAAGATCGCTTTGCTCAGCAACACTCCCTAGGACCTTACTATTAAGTGTATAAGTCCTGTCCTGATTTGGCTTTCCAAAATGCAGCACCTCACATTTATCCAAATTAAACGCCAACTACCAATTCTTGGCCCATTGGCCCATCTGATCAAGATCCCATTGTAATCTGAGGCAACCTTCTTTGTTGTCCACTACACCTCCAATTTTGGTGTCATCTACAAGGATACTAACTATACCTCCGATGTTCACATCCAAATTGTAGGTTCCTATTTAACTGTGTTTACTGGCACAGATTCTTGTTTCATTTGTTGTCATTCATTAAAGACTATGGGGAATAATAGATGATGTGATTAATTGGATCGCTCTTTTAAAGATCTGGAGCAAATATGAGAGGATGGATAGCATCTTTGGCATCTTATGGTTTTTGTCTTTAAAATTGAAAAGTGAAAGGTTATACGATCTGCAATAACTCCTGAGAAGCATTTTTGCAGATTTGATCTGATTGGTTGGCAGCTTCATGCCATGTCAGTGCCAGTTTTGAGTGAGAACCACTGGAACCTCGACCAGTACCTGAACAAGAGGAGTCATGAATCCAGATGTCAAGGTAAATCAGGGTTATCAACAGGACTTGGCCTGCAGACCTCAGTGAGGAGAATGATGGCCAGGTTTGAGAGGCATTGGAGGTTGGGTGTGAGAGGCTGAGGAGAGAGTTAAATCAGAGTTAATATTTCAGGTCACAGGACCCAAAATGTTAACTTTCATTTCCCTTCACAGATCTGTCAGGCCTGCTGAGCCTTTCAAGCAACTTCTGTTTCTGTTTCTAAATTACAGCATCCGCAATTCTTTTGATTTTCATTTAGAATGTTAAGAGGGTTGATGGCATGATCTTGGATGGGGTGCCTCTACTGCCACAGGGCACCCCCAAATGAAATCACACACCATTTTGACCAACACTAACCTGACAAGTACATGAGTAAACACCTCATGAAATGTTTGGCAAAAATGAAGGGCTGGACAATATGTAATGTTTATTCTTCATAAAACCACAATATGAACATAATGTGGAAAAACTTAATTCAAAGTTACCTGAATAGGAATGGACAGTTTGGTTTTGTGATCTAGAGTGTTTAAGGACTGAGAGTAGCTTTAAAAAAAGTTATCTAATTCTGCTTCTTGTTCCACATAGAAATGTTAATCTTCTCAGGGTATGGGACGCAGTGGAGGAGGTGAGAATATCTTCATTTCACATAATTTGTCCAATGAGACAACTCAAACAAGGACTTGACTGAAACTAAGCCCTATGTAATAATGTATTGGCCTTCTGATGAGTTCATATGTCATCATCAGAAGTTGCCAGCAGTTTTGATTCTAACATAATTCACCAAGTTGGTGGCCTGTCCAACCACTGGGCCTGTAATATTCAGACTGTTGACTGTCACTGCTGTGACATTTTAAGTTGCAAACTTGCCCAATGAGAAAAAAATTCAGGGAGGGTGTATGTGGGGGTGCAGTCTTTGTTGTATTTCTTTCAGGACCACAGACAGTAACCAGCTTTGTGATTCTCCTGGTACCAGATAGCCAGCCACTCCAATAATCCGCATTGAATATCCATCTGTCATGGATGGTTGCTTCATGCTTTTCCTACCTTCAGCTTTTGCAGTTTCCAGATGAATTGAAGTGCAAAGAGCAGAGTATTATCCATTTGGGTAAATTAGCACAGTTCAGTTCCCTTTCTTCAAATTGTATGTTCTGCCTTTATCTATATCCACTACGATTCTCTTTGTCAATATTATAATGTAAATACACACTATAAACTTTTAAGTCAGCCCTACCATCAGGGCTGCACTTGCAGTGGTGGAGAAGTAAACTACTTGCATACTAAACTTCTACAATCAGATACCCAGATCCCTCTGTATCTCAGAACTCTGCAACGTCTCAACACTTACATAACAAACTTCATTATTTATCCTTTCTGCCAAAATGGACCATTTCATACTCTCATGTATTAAACTCCACTTCCTAGATCTTGACCCACACATTTAACCTATCTATATGCCTTTCTAGGCTCCTTATGTCCTAGGTTATATGTTAAAATTAGATTAGATTAGATTCCCTACAGTGTGGAAACAGGCCCTTCGTGCAACCAATCCACACCGACCCTCCGAAGAACAACCCACCCAGACCCATTTCCCTTTGACCAATGCACCTAACACTACGGGCAATTTAACATGGCCAATTCACCTGATCTGTACATCTTTTGGACTGTGGGAGGAAACCGGAGCACCCAGAGGAAACCCACGCAGACATGGGAGAATGTGCAAACTCTACACAGAGAGTTGCCCGAGGCTGGAATCGAACCAGGGGCCCTGGGGTCCTGGTGCTGTGAGGCAGCAGTGCTAACCACTGAGCCCCATTAAGGAAAAGGTTCAGGACAGGAGCCGTGATACATAGAAACACTGTCCCTGAAAGTTTCCTGCAAGCCACTCTGATTGGGAAATATATTGTCACTTCTTCACTTCTTTCACTGGCCTGAAACTCACTCCCTAACCGCACAATGGCTGCCCCTACACCAAATGGAATTTAGTGTCTCAAGGAGGCAGTTTGCCATTACCTTCTCAACAGCCATTAGGGGTGGACAGCAAAAGTTGTCCCAGCCAGTGAAGGCCACAGCCTCTGAATGAATGAAATAAAAATCAATTAAGGTGCCAATGAAGGGCCCAGCTGTTAATTTAATATGGGTCTGCACAGGGAAATGTATGCAGCTTTGTAACATTGACAACCACTCAATTTGCTGATGATATCCCACAAATCCTCAGCTAACACATCATTGAACCACCAATAGTCACTCAGCAGGCTCAGAGTTCCCCTTAACATTAGGATGACAGTGCCACCCACAGATTACACACACCCACTGCATCTGGTGACATCCTTTACTGACAGGTTACACTTAAATCCCAGTAATATGGCACTGCATTGCACCTTCCAAATACCACACACACATTCCCAACACTCACACAATACAGCTTATTCTGTACCTAAACAAAAATCCATAACTCTTCTCTTATTATTAGGGAGGGTTGGGGAAGAACCAGAGGACACAGCTTAAAAATACGAGGTAGACCATTTAGGACACAGATGAGGAGAAACTTCTTCACCCAGAGAGTGGTGGCTGTGTGGAATGCTCTGCCCCAGAGGGCAGTGGAGGCCCAGTCTCTGGATTCATTTAAGAAAGAGTTGGATAGAGCTCTCAAGGATAGTGGAATCAAGGGTTATGGAGATAACGCAGGAACAGGATACTGATTAAGGATAATCAGCCATGATCATTTTGAATAGTGGTGCAGGCTCGAAGGGCAGAATGGCCTACTCCTGCACCTATTGTCTACATGCAGTCCAATTCTGAGATGGCCGATAAATCCATTGCACTATTGGCAGATTCTTCCATATTTGGAGCAGGTGAGGCTTCTAGAGTAAATGGGTCAGTAGAATTTTGTGAGCACCCGGTGATGTCTTGCTATGTTCCAGTGAAATCTTTCTATCTGTTAGATGTCTTCCACATTGAGCATTTTGGTTGATCCTCAGGAACCAATGGGGATGCATTTATTTTTAAGGGATGCTGTCCTCCTGGAAACAGAGCTCCAAAGGGAACAGTTGCTTCAGGAGTCTGGTGTTGTGCATGTGAATATGCCTCAATAATCAGCCAGTTGGTTTGAGAGCTTTTGAACTGCCTTTCTTACTGCTGGATTTAGAGGATTTTGCAATGGCACCACTGTTGGTATTCCTCCAGTGCTTTGTGTCAGTCATTATGAGGATATGGGCATCTGGGAGATAGGAAAAATGACTGAAGGAGCTGCACAAAATGGCGTCTGCATTGCTAAATTAGATTGCACTGAATCAGACAGAAACAAGAAACTGCAGACTGATGTAATTCCAACAAAATACAGAAATAATGGTTAATTATAAATTGCAGCTGGAGACAAAATGGTTCCTGCGTGTACATGACTAACTGGTTCCCTGCGTCTATGGGACTACCTGCAGCTAGTCTCTAAAGCTACACAAATAGTTAACCACTAGAATGCAGAAGTAGACCGATAAAAACGGTATGATCTAAGTTATTTACCTCCAAGACCAAACTGTTCCTAGACATAAGATATACGGGTACTCCACCTGGTCAAATGCTTTCTCTGCATACAGGGAGACTACCAAGCCTGGAATCGACCCTTGTTGGCATACCTAAACCATATTTACTATTCTTCTAATGTTGTTAGAAAACCTGAGACCCCTAATAAAACCTGTCTGGTTCTCCTTTACGATGGAGGGCAAGACATTCTCCAACCTCAACGCCAATATTTTTGACAAAATTTTAAAATCCACATTTAATAGTGATATGGGCCT
Organism: Chiloscyllium plagiosum; assembly: GCF_004010195.1. Lineage (NCBI taxonomy): Eukaryota > Metazoa > Chordata > Chondrichthyes > Orectolobiformes > Hemiscylliidae > Chiloscyllium > Chiloscyllium plagiosum. The sequence continues at coordinate 22,583,027 of NC_057738.1, forward strand.
GTACAAAGTACAATCCTCTGAGGCTTTCTCTCTCTTGAGAATAAAGGTAGATATTTGCTTCTCTCAGAGGATGGGAGGCAGTCCTAACTGTACGAATAATTGTACATATCCAACATTGGTCCAGCCAGCATGTTCATAAACTCTTTATAAACTTGCTCTGAAATCCATCTGGGCCGGGCGCTTTACTGCTCTGGAGCTGCCTCACCACCTCCTGTATCGCATGGATTGTCAGAGGGGCATTCAAAAGAGACACCCGCTATGAAGTTACAACTGGGAGGTCCAAAATCTTAACAAAGCACTCCATCTTCGCCAATCTGTCCTCACAGCTCTCCGACCGGTAGAACTCAGAGTAGAATTTCCTGAATGTCGCGTTAATCTTTTTGGAGTCGCAAGTGAGAGTACCAGCACTCTCTCTAATGGATGTGACAGATTGGGGAGGGCATTCTTCTTTCTGGCCAGATACGCCAGATATCTACCTGGTTTATCTCCACACTCGAATAACCTCTGTTTTGCCAAGGAAATCTCCCACTTTACTGTCTGGGTGAGCGCAGCATTCAGAGCATCCTGGAGGACTGTAATCCACTGCAACTTGGTCACAGATGATCTGTCAAAGTATGCTGTCTCTGCTGCCTTCAGCCGAGCCTTGAGAATACGCTGCTGCTCTCCCCTCTGCCACCTCCAGGTCGCTGAGTAAGAAACAATCAAATCCCTTGCATAGTCTCCCAAAGCACCGATGGATTATTGGCCGTACGCAAATTAGTGTTGCAAAAAATGTTAAATTCCAGTGAAAAATACTCAATGAACTGGTTTCCTTCAGGAGGAAAGGATCCATGCGCCAGTGTCACGAGCCTGTCCCATTGCCATCGGCCTTAACCTCCATGTACACTGCGACATGATCAGAAATGGCTATGTTCCCAATTCTACAGGACAGCACCAAATTCAAAATGGCCGATGGAGTAAAAAACATATCATTCCTAGTGTAGCACTTACGTGGGTTAGAAAAAAAGGTAAAGTCCCTACCCTCAGGGTAAAGACATCTCCACACATCCACCAACTCCAGCTCCCCACTCAGGTCCAACAGTTGTCTGGATTGCAGGAATATGCCCACGAGAGCCCTAGGCATCTTATTAAGCTTGGGGTCCATAAGTCAGTTAAAGTCTCCCCCTATAATCGCATGATGTGCACCAAGGGCCATCAACCTGGAAGGTGCATCTGTTAAAAATTTGAGGGGGTGTGCCGGGGGGCAATATACATGCAAAATCGCGTACTCCTCTCCATGTATTAAAGTTTTAAGGATCATAAACCATCCATATTCATCCTTAATTTGGTCTAACAGCTGAAATGGGAGATTCTTCTGGATGAGCATAGCAACTCCTCTGCTTTTAGAATTAAAGGATGGGAAAACCTCCGTCTGAATCCTTTCTGCTGAAACTTTAAAAGTTCCTTTTCAGTTAAATATGTTTCTTGCAATAAGGCTACATTGACTCTTTCTTTTCTAAGACTTGAAAGTATCTTCTTTCTCTTAATTGGTGAATGACTCCCCTTAATATTCCAGGTGCACCATTTAAACAAACTATTAGCCATAGCCATCTGAGACAGCCCGTAACACACCCAGGATGAAGAGTTCCTCTCATAACGTGCCGAGTGAAAACAGTAAACAGTTCGTATTAACTTGAGAATACAACTACAAAAACTACCAAATCAAAACTTCTAACAACTATTTCTACAATGAATCAACACATGAAACAAATGAGAGGAGACCTTCCTCCTTGCCCACAGGGGGGCACTCACACAACCCACTAACCCCTCCATGCTCCTCTAGCTGGACACGTGCCCCAAATCCAGGCAAAATAAAGTTTTAAAAAATTACATGCATCTTATAACAAGAAAATTAAAAGTGGACATTCAGCCCATCCCATCCATACTTTGACCCGAGGCAATCTTGGTAGATAACCACCACCACCACCACCCTGCCCCCCACCTCCCCAACTCCGGCTGCCAAACCCCACACCCCATCCCATACCAAAAGAAAGAAAGAAAGAAAACCAAAGGATAATGGAAGGGGACAAAGAAGGGAGAAGAGGGAGAAAAAGAAAAAGGGGACCCCCACATATTAAAAGCACAAAACCAGGTAAACCAAGCAAACCACAGCAAAAAATAAACAAAGTGAACACTATTGTCCTTATTATTTGAGCCAGCCAGTCTATTTTAAGGTGTCTAGGTGGTCCTTTGCCTTTTCTGATGAGTCAAAATTAAACATGGACCCTTCCTGTCTGAAATGTTATATTGCCAGATATCTCAAAGAGTACTGAATATTCAAGTCCCTCAATCTCCTCTTTACTTCATCAAAGGCCTTCCCCTTGTGGACCATGGCTGCAGAAAAGTCTTGGAAGAACATAATTTGTGATCCCTTGTAAATCAGGGCTTGTGGATCCTTCCCCGGAGCTCTGGAAGTTCCAACACCATTTGTTTATCTCTATACTGCTGGGGTCACACTAAGACCGGTCAGGTGCACTGGTCCAATCTGGGCCTGCACACTACCACCCGGTCGCCCTGTTCAAACTGCACCCGGCCTGCCCAGACTTCCAGCTTCAAAAACTGCAGGAACCATTGCTCCAAACAACTGACTCCTCCTTTCTGTTCCAGCAGCCCGACCAGGCGGATGTTCTTCCAACGGCCTTAATTTTCGAAGTCGTCGACCTGCTCCACAGAGGCCTATGCCTGCCGTTCCAGGGCCTGGACCCGACCCACCGATGATTCTGCCACGGTTTCGGAAGCTGCGGCCTGCTGCTCCACCTCCACCACGCACTGCCCGAGACACAGGATCTCCTGCTCGTGCTTCTGCAGCATGGCCGAGATTGGTTCCAGCCTGGTGCATGACTCCTCCATCGCTGAATTGATCTTCTATTGGAGTCTCACGAACTCTGAAACCAGGCTCTGCTCCATAGGTAAGTCCCCCGCAATGTTCGTGGAGGCCGAAGCTGCGATCGCTGGCGTGTTCGTCACTGCAGGGGAGTGCCCTGCTTGTTGATATCCTCGCTGTCCTTTTCCCTTGATCATCTTCCTTAATCAACAAAACTGACACACAGCAATTCTGGAGATCTAAAACTGACAAATTTACCACAATAACTAAGAAAGGGAGGGTAAATGCACCACTTTGCCTGGGTTAAGCTGCAGAGCTCAGCAGGGCAGATCTACTGGATCGCCGCCACCTTGGATCTCCGGCCATTCTAAGGGGGGGAAAGATATGAGGAAAAGATTTGTAAGTGCAAGTAGATGGCAGAGATGGAAAAACAATAGAGTGATTATTAGAGACTGTAAATATTGTAATGTAGTCTGGGGACTCAGCAGGTTTGGCAGCATCTATGGAAAGAAAAACAAAGTTAATGTTTCAAGTCCAGTATGACTCTGTTCAAAAGTAAAGTGTCTTTACACAGCAAGTAGTTAGGATCTGGAATACACTCAGGAGTGTGGTGGAAGCAGATTCAATCTGTATGTTTCAAAAGGCAATTGAATAACTGTCTGAAATTATTTGCAGAGCTATGAGGAAAAGAGGGGATTTGAATTAGATTTTATTATCATATGTACTCAAGTACTAGGAATATAATGAATAGGGTACAAAGTTGCCATTCTATGGCACCATCTTAAAATGCAAATATAAAAAAACAGAATTTAAAAAACCGAGAAGAAATAAATGAAACAGAGCTAAAAGAAAAATCTTAAAGTCCGTATCCAAAAGAAAAAGAAAAAACGTCTAACTTTGTAAAGTCTTATGTCCCTGAGCCTAGCCCTGGCCCTGAGGCTTCAATCAGCATCTTCCTCGGCCACGCTCCACTGATGCCTTTGTTGCCGCTAATGCCACCATCAATCGCTAGAAATGAGCCACCTCTGTTGCTGAGGCTACCATACATACTCAGGGGACCAGGCCCACTCTCTCCCAACACAAATATCTACGAAGGGAACCAATTAAGGAGCACAAGCACCATTACAAGCATGATGGACTGAATGGCCTCTCTCTATGCTGTAACCATTCTACAAATCCACATTCAAAGTTTACTACTCTCTCACAATCTCAGTGCTCTTTCTAGGAAATGACATTTACCAGCATTTGAACGACCATAAACTAAACTGAACATGGACGTTGCAAGTCTTGGTCGGGTAAAGAAACAAAAGTATCAGAGAGGTCAAATACATGAATTGCTAATAGTTCATTCTGAGTTAGCAAGACCATAAAGAAAAGGAGAAAGTGAGGACTGCAGATCAGAGTCGAAAAATGTGGCACTGGAAAAGCACAGCAGGTCGGGCAGCATCCAAGGAGCAGGAGAATCGACATTTCGGGCATAAGCCTTTCATCAGAAATGTGATATCGGATGCTGCCTGACCTGCTGCGCTTTTCCAGCACCCACTTTTCAACCCAGGCAAAGTGGTGCATTTACCCTCCCTTTCTTAGATAAGGACTAGTCCTCAGTCTGACTCTAGGATTCGATAAATCAAAAGCACTAGTCCTTATTTCTAGAGGCACAAAATTGAAAAGAGAAATTATAATGGACCTGGAGTGAACTTTAGTTCGTCCTCACTTAGAGGACTGTGCGCAATCTTTGATACAAGGATCGAGAAGCACTGGAGAAAATGCTGGGATTATTTACAAGGATAATAGCAGAAATGCTTAAGTAAGCATAACAAAAACAGGAATTACAGGCAAAACCTCTTCTTTTGTATAAAGAAGAGAGGAGTGAATTAATAAATGGTTTGGATAGATTGGATACAGCGAGGATATTTCCTTACGTGAAGGAGAGCATAACTGGAGAATTTCAAAACAAGATAGTCACCAAGAAATCCACTAAGGAATTCAGAAGAAACACCTTCACTAGAAGTGTGGTGAAGATGTGGAACCTGCTAGCCCAGAACGGGGCTGAAAAAATACACTTTGAAGAGGAAACTACAGAAGCATATGAAGGAGAAGCAACTAGAGGATTATGATGATAGATTTAACAGAGGAAAAAATAGGAGATGGTTCAAGTACAGCACAAAGACTGGCATGGACTGGTTGGGCTGAATGGCCTGTTTCTGTGTTGCATATCCTATGCCAGCCTACATAACCCTATATTTGACATTTAAAGCATTTACCCTTGATATTCAACAGTGTAAATTCTGAGCACATCTGTACAAAGCAGTATACATTGCCTGTTTTGCATTGTAAACAATAAAATTGAACAAATATAAGAAGCACTCTCAGAGTTTTCTTTAAAGCTCAAAATTAATTAGGTTCTGGGCATTATTTTACAGGCACAAAGCTAGCTGGAATTGTCAACTTATCAAGAACTGTATCATTTCCTGGCTGGAAAGTTTGTTGGATACCACATAAACATTTTGCAGCAGTCTAGGTAGGTAACATTCAGCACACTTCATTTCAGTTTACACTCTAGGGAGTCAACACAGTTAATATTGAGGAATTGATTTTGACTCGTGCTTGGTCGTTGAACTTCAATCCATGGCCAAACCAATTCAGCAGGGAACCAAACAATTTTGATGGTTGGCCATCATATGACTATGATGGCCAACTGCCTACAGTTTAGCCAGTAGTGACAGGAAGCTAGCTAATGAGAGAAATGGTTTGTCTGGTCAGCCTATTTAATAGTATATAATATTCAATGGCTACTACTCAACAGTAGGCTGTGATGTGTGCTTCTTTTTACTGATCCCAAGATTCTCTGACAATGATGGAAATGCTGCTGAGGGGGTCAAGGCTAATGGGGAGGTTTCTTTCCCCTCTAAAAAGCCAAACAGCGGTCCTCAGGCAGCTTTTACAACAAGCTTTAAGGGAGATATAGAAGAAATTATGTCAGGAACAACACCAAGACATGGGTACAGTGGAGGAAAAGTTTTAAAATCCTATCTGGTCAGCCAAAGTATGAATTGTGTTCCAACTCATTCTGTGCATCAAACCTGGAACCAAACTCTGCCACCAGTCACTCTCCTCTCCCAGTCCTCCAAGCACTACTACATAATGCACCATGCTGTTCATTACAGGCACTCTCAATAGGTCACATGGTCCATATGAGACAAAGGGCATTCTGATGTCAAATGTATTCAAAAAGTCTAAAATAAATCTGTAGTCAGTTCTGATGAAGGTTCACTGGACCCAAAATGTTGACTCTACTTTCTCTCCACAGATGCTGCTAGACCTGATGAGTTTCTCCAGCAATTACTGTTTTTGATGTCAAAGTCCCTTCTTTTTAATTGCTTCCATATATCAATCTACAGCCAACATCTTGAACTGATTTCAAGGTCTGAATTTTATCAAATATTGGCTAAGCATCAATTTCACAGAGTGTTGTGTCGGGTTTCTCTCCATGATCTCGAGTGAATTGTTGCATACAATTCTCAGCAGTTCACCTCATTAACTGTGCATCATGTCTCCACAGTATCATTCCCATGCCATCTTGCACTCAGCAGTTGAGAAATGCTTCTCAGGAACAGGACATCACGCATTAACACCACTGGCACCAATTGATCTCTATGTCAAACACTGCCAGCCTGATCTGAACTAGCCACCCAAGGCAGTGCAGTGTCCATAGTTTGGAGGAACGTGCTAAAGGTCAATAAAGGTTATTGACCTTCAGTCTGCTACCTCAAGCTCTAACTCTGTCATTGGACCCACCTCCCACCAAAGCTCATGGTCTACCCCTCTCAGTATTACATGCAGCATCTTGCCTCAATGGCTCTAACCCATCTCCATTCCTCTAAACTACTAGGCCTTGCTGTCATCTGCACTTCCTACTCACTCACTTGGGACACCTCACCATCTTTCCTGACTGATGAAGAACTCGATCCTAATTGACCATAATCTTCCTTGACTGTTTATTGCTGGCAAGAATGGCAAGTTGAAAATGTGTTGCTGGAAAAGCGCAGCAGGTCAGGCAGCATCCATGGAACAGGAGAATCAACGTTTCGGGCATAAGCCCTTCTTCAGGAATCCTGAAGAAGGACTTATGCCCGAAACGTCGATTCTCCTGTTCCCTGGATGCTGCCTGACCTGCTGCGCTTTTCCAGCAACACATTTTCAGCTCTGATCTCCAGCATCTGCAGTCCTCACTTTCTCCTCAAAGAATGGCAAGTTGACCAGCTGTTTGCAGTAAAGAGCAAGGAGACAATGCTTTGAGCATCCGAGTAAGTTTTATGTGAATGACAGCAAGTTAAAACTCCCAGATGAAGCTTATTCATGTGTCTGTCCCTGTGTGCAGTGTGACCTAGCAGCAGCATTGGAATATAAAGTGTCAGTGAATTCCAAAGTGTAGTAATGAAGTGATGAACTGTATCAAAAGTGAATCTAAGGTGTCTCCTGATGAAGGTGTAAGGTTAGTGCTTTGCCAATGTCATTCTCCATGAACAGAAGGTGAAGGCTGGGCAAGACAGATACCTGGAGAAGATGTCAGTGAGTTGCAGAGGCAGGATACCCCTCAAATTTTCATATCAGGAACCATTGTTATATAGTTTCTCTGCAGGGGGGAAGGCAATGGCCTAGTGGTATTATCACTGAACTGTTAATCCAGAGACCCAGATAATATTCCAGAGACCCGGGATTGAATCCAGGTGAATTTGAGGTCGGGGTGGAAGGTGTTAGTGTAGTGGATGAACTGTTCAACCTCCTCGTGGGAGCACGAGGTGTTAATCCAGAGACCCAGATAATATTCCAGAGACCCGGGATTGAATCCCGTCACAGCAAATCGTGGAATTTGAATTCAATCAAAAAAAAATCTGGAATTAAGAGTCTACTGATATGGGACAAACCCATCTGGTTCCCTAATGTCCTTTAGAGAAGGAAATGGCCATCCTTACCTGGTCTGCCCTACGTGTGACTCTAGAGCCACAGCAATGTGGTTGACTCTTAACTGCCCTCTGGGCAATTAGAGATGGGCAATCAATGCCATTCTGTCTAGCTAGCAACACCCTCATCCCATGAATGAACTAAAGGATTAAAGAATTTAAAAATCTACCTGAGAAAATACTGCATACAAAAGGGGCACGATTATGTAATAATGAGCTGTTAATAAATGCAAATTACTATTCACCAGTGAGATTCTTGTCTGATTGTTAAAAAATTGGATACTTATACTTGATATCTGGAATCTAATCTATTTTTCATTTTCACCATAATTTACGAATAGACCTATCATCCTTGTTCAGAAACTTGGAAGATTCTGCCTCCTGTTTCAGATTAAAATTTGTTTATCATTCATAGCCTGAATGGTATAGAAACATTCTGAAATATTCTGAAAATGCCATTTCATTGGTGACCAGGCTTTGAATTATATCTAAGCACCCAACAGGAAATTGCTACAACATCATTGTTGCAGTTTAACTACACAGTTTAGAGATTCTGTTGAGGTATCTGCAGAAAAGATATATTATAAATGGAACAGCAGTTATAAAGTCATAGAAATATACGGCATTGAAACAGACCCTTTGGTCCAACTCATTCATACCGACCAGTTACCCTAAATTAATCTGGTCCCATTTGCCAGCACTTGGCCCATATCCCTCTAAACCCTTCCTATTCATATACCTATCCAGGTGCCTTTTTTTTAGATTCCCTACAGCGGGGAAATTAAATGTTGTAATTGTACCAGCTTCCATCACTTCCTCTGGCACGTCATTCCATACACGCACAACCATCTGCGTAAAATAATTGCCCCATAGGACCCTTTTACATCTTTTCCCTCTCACCTGAAACCTATGCCCTCTAGTTCTGGACTCCCTCACCCCAGGGAAATCACCTTGTCTATTTACCCAATGCATGCCCCTCATGATTTTATAAACCTCTGTAAGGTCACCGCTCAGCCTCTGACGGTGCAGGGAAAACAGCTCCAGCCTATTCAGATTCTGTTGTGGTTCTGTTCGCCGAGCTGGAAGTTTTTGTTGCAAACGTTTCGTCCCCTGGCTAGGCGACATCATCAGTGCTTGGGAGCCTCCTGCGAAGCGCTTCTTTGATGTTTCCTCCGGTGTTTATAGTGGTCTATCCCTGCCACTTCCGGTTGTCAGTTTCAGCTGTCCGCTGTAGTGGTTGGTATATTGGGTCCAGGTCGACGTCTTCTTTTTGCAGTTGTGTACTGCAGTGTGTTGTGGCCCTTTTGAATAGTGTCCTGATGCAGCTTCGTTTGTGTGTGTTGGGGTGGTTACTTTCATAGTTTAGGACTTGGTCTGTGTGTGTGGCTTTCCTGTATATCCTTGTAGTGAATTCTCCGTTCGGTGTTCTCTGTACCATCACGTCTAGGAATGGGAGTTGGCTATCCTTTTCTTCTTCTCTCGTGAATCGGATTCCTGTGAGTGTGGCGTTGATGATCCGGTGTGTTTTTTCTATTTCCGTGTTATTCAGATTCTCCCTTTTGCTCAAACCCTCCAACCCTGGTAACATCCTTGTAAATCTTTTCTGAACCCTTTCAAGTTTCACAACATCTTTTCGATAGGAAGGAGACCAGAATTGTCCACAATATTCCAAAAGTGACCAAACCAATGTCCTGTACAGCTGCAACATCACCTCCTAGCTCCTATACTCAACGCTCTGACCAATAAAGGAAACCATACAAAATGCCTTCTTCACTATCTTATCTACCTGCGACTTCACTTTCAAGGAAAAATATGAACTCCAAGGTCTCTTTGTCCAGCAACACTCCCCAGGACCTTACCATTATGTGCATACATCCTGCCCTGATTTGCCTTACCAAAATGCAGCACCTCACATTCATTTAAATTAAACTCCATCGGCCACTCCTCAGCCCATTGGCCCATCTGATCATCTGACTATCCCATTGTAATCTGAGGTAACCTTCTTTACTGTCCGTTACATTTCCAACTTTGGTGCCATCTGCAAACTTACTAACTATACCTCTTATGTTCACATCTGAATCATTAATGTAAATGATGAAAAGTAGTGGACCCAACATTGACCCTTTGTGGCACTCCACTGGTCACAGGCCTCCAGCCTGAAAAACAACCCTCCACCACCACCCTCTGTCTTCTACCTTTGAGCCAATTCTGTATCCAAATGGCTAGTTCTCCTTGTGTTCCATGTGATCTAACCTTGCTAACCAGTTTACCATGAGGAACCTTGTTGAATGCCTTACTGAAGCCCATATCGATCATGTCCACCACTGTAAGTTTATTTATATTCAAGTCAAAGCGTAATATCTTCACAGCTGGAACAAATGTGCAGCAGAACTAGAGACAGAAAACACAATAAAGAAATCTAAGAGTTCTCACCTTTCTCCTACAAAATACCTGTTTCAATGAAATGAGACCCACCCTTCCTATCTCAAATGCCCTCTCATCATCCTATGTCAGATTCCACTTGTCTACAGAACATGTGACAAAGGGCACAGGTCAAGTTACATGGTGAAACATGTAGCTTTTCAAGTGTTGAACACAAAAGACATTGCTCTATTATTTTGAGTACCATGATAATAACACGTGTGATTTTAATAAACAAGTCAGTGATATCTGCACAAATGACAATGCATATGCATATATGTAATGTTTGGTAGATTTTTTTTCAACGTCTTCACCTGATTTCCCCCCACCCACCTTTCCTGAACTTTCTAGACATATCCACTATTCATGTTTGAACTTCAAGTGTAAGTATAATGGGCTATTACATTACTGAAGATTTTACAGCCAAATATGTTTCTTTCTTCGCTAAAGCTCTAAGCAAACAGACATTTGACAAAAAGGTACTTTGTTATCGTTGTCTGGAAATTCCTGGCTGACTTATCACTCTGCAACTCAGGTGAGCCAAACCTCTACCAAAGGCCGAGTTGTAAATAAGATGTTTGCACAATCCAAATCTGGCTCAGCTATACACTGGCCAGGTCCGCAGAGCTCTTGGGTTTATTGATTATGATGAAGTAATCTCCCAGATATTTATTTTCAAAATCTGATTCTTGTTGAAGATTAGTCCTGTGGCATTTCCTAGCGTGATCTGGGGCATGAGGCTTCACATTCTTCCAGGGTGTCGAACCGATTCTTGTTTCCTCCGCATCCGCCGTACCAGAACTGTCGACAGCCCTGCTGCTCTTGGTCAAAGTACCACTTCACGGCATAATTCTGACAGATCCCTCCATCTCGATCGAGCGAGCACATGTCTGGAAGAGAACAAGAAAACAAAATTCAATGCTGGAAGAGTGAATCATTATAATGACTCAGAATTTGTGCCAAACGAATGCACCAACAAGGAACAAGCCACTCGGCCCTTTGAGTCTGCTCCCCCCCCTCCCCCCCACCCCATTCAATAAGATCATGGCTGATTCCTGAACTCCATCACAGATTTTCTATTGTCTTTTGCAGTATTGTAATTATATCAGCCTCCACCACTTCCTCTGGCAGCTCATTTCATACACGTACCAACCTCTGTGTGAAAATGTTGCCCCTTAGGTCCCTCACAAATCTTTCCCCTCTCAACCTAAACCTGTGTCTTCTAGTTTTGGACTCGCCTCCCCCTACCCAGGGGAAAAGGCATAATGGAATATGCAGTAATTCAAAACAATAGAGTGCTCTGAATAAAGTGATCAGAGACCCGTATAAACCTGATGAAAGGGACCTGTAAGCTAAAGCAGGAAGTATAAGCAAAAATATTTAGATTAGATTTTTTAGATTACATTACAGTGTGGAAACAGGCCCTTCGGCCCAACAAGTTCACACCGACCCGCCGAAGCGCAACCCACCCATACCCCTACATTTACCCCTTACCTAACACTACGGGCAATTTAGTATGGTCAATTCACCTGGCCCGGCACATCTTTGGACTGTGGGAGGAAACCGGTGCACCTGGAGGAAACCCTCGCAGACACGGGGAGAACGTGTAATCTCCACACAGTCAGTCGCCCAAGGCGGGAATTGAACCCGGGTCTCTGGTGCTGTGAGGCAGCAGTGCTAACCACTGGGCCACCGTGCCGCCCACAAATTCATGATTATATCATAAATGGCAAATTAAATAATAAGAGATAAAGGTGGAATTAAAATAAATAAATAAAAATAATGATTAATATGATAAAGTTAAACATCCCCAACTTTAAGTAAAATAGGAAGGAATGATACTTCACAACTGTAAAAATTCATTTTCAGTACCCGAGAGGTTGCTTGGCAGTATTAGAGTCATTTAGTCACATCATGTAGAAACAGGCTCTTCGGCCCACCATGTTTATGCCAAATAACAAACACCAACTACATGAATGCCATTTACCTGGTCAATAGCCTATTACGCCCTGGCATTTATAAGCACTCATCCAGATGCTTCTTAAACGTTGCAAGAATATCTGCCTCACCCCATATTTCTACTATCTCTGGGTACAAAAGTTCTGTCTCAGATCTCCTCTAAGCCACTTGCTCTCTGGTCTTAGGCACATCTGCCATGAGGAAGAGATTCTCACAATCTACTTTGTCTATATCTTCCTTTATTTTGTAAACCTCAATCACATCCCCTTCAGCTTCCTCTGCTCCAAGGAAAACTAACCCAGCCTATCCAGTCTCTCCTCATAATGGAGACTTTTCATCCCAGGCAACATCTCAGGAATCTCCTCTGCACCCTTTCCAGTGCAATCACCTTCTTCAGAAAGTGTAGCGACAAGAACTGCACACAGTGTGACCTAACCAATGTTTTATAAAGTTGTAACAAGACTTCCTTGCTCCTATGTTCTATGCCCCATTCTGTATGCCTTCTTCACCACCTTGTCTACTTGTGCTAATACCTTCAGGGATCTATGGGCAGGTACATGGCAGTCCATTTGTTTCTCAGTACTACTTAGACACCTACCATTCATTGTGTGTCCTATTATTAGACATGCAAAAATGCATTACCTCACAATTATCAGGATTAAATTCCACCTGCCATTGCTCTGCTCAATTTAACCAACTAATCAATATCAGACTGTAGCCTGAGACCATCAACAACATCACCAACTTGTGTATCATTTGCAAACTTACTGATTATACCTTCTATATTCACATCTGAGTCATTAACACAAATAACAAACAGCAAGGAACCCAGCACTGAACCCCATAGTTCACCACTGGTCACAGATTTACAATTACAAAAATAACCATTTACTATTTCTTTTGCCTCCATTTGTAAGCTGGTTTTGGATCCAGTTTGCCAACTTGCATCGGATCTCCTGGGCTCTTACCTATTAGACCAGCCTTCCATGTGGGATCTCGTCAAAGACCTGAGTGCAGTCCATGTAAACTATATCAACTGCACTGCCCTCAATATATTTCATCAGCCTTTGAAGTAACTCAATTAAATTAGGCAGATAGGATCTCCCTTTAACAAACCCATGCTGACCATCCCTAATCAACCCCTGCCTATTCAAGTAATGATTAATCTTGTCTTTCAAAACATTTTCCAATAATTCCTACCACTGACATCAGATTAACTGGTCTGTAATGACCTGGCGTATTTCTTCAACAAAGGAACCACATTAGCTGTTCTCTGCTGTGGCCAGCGAACTATTAAATATTTCAGCCTGGGCCACAGCAATCCCCTCCCTTGGCTCCCATAGCAGGCTGGGAAACATCTCATCAGGCCCTGGAGATGTATGCACATTTTTGTTCACTAAAACATTCAATACCTCCTCTTAACATGTTCTATGACCTCACCATCCCAACTGAAATCCTCGGCTAAAACATCTTTCTCCTCTCTGAATACAGATGAGAAATATTCATTTAAAGATCTCACCCATATCCATTGTCTCCAAAACAAGAGAAAAAAATGATCAAATTTAACAAACGTTTTGTTTGGTTTGAAGAGAAAAATGTACATTTGTATTGCACCTTTCACGATTTCAAGGGATCCCAAAATGTTTCCAGCCCAAATTCATCCCAAAATGAATTTCTTTGAGGTGCAGTAACTTTGTTGTAAGGAAACAAGGTAGTCAATTTGTGAACAGCAAGTCCCAACAACAGCAGTGAGCATCTCTTGGAGGTGTTGGGAGAGGGATAAATTCTGGACAAAACTCTGGAGGAAAGGTTCCTGCGCCTCTTCAAAATAATGTCACATGATTATCTATTTCCACATGAGAGGGTGGACAGGCCCTCAATTTAATATCCCATTCAAAAGACAAATCCTCCAACAGTGTAGCACACCCCAGCATTTGACTGAAAATCAGATGTTGTTCTCCAATCCCTGTTGTAAGCCTTGAAACTATGCCCTTCTGATTTGAAAAATGAAATGAAATGATTCTTTAGAATCAAGATGACTTTAGTCAGAACATTCACATATACTTGAAGGAAGCTCAGCATAAGGGAATTAATGGCAGTATAATGGAAGTAATCATGACCTCCTTTGTGAGGGAGGCTCCCCATTCACTTGGGTATAGATCTAAATGACTATTCACGATGACGGGGAATCATGGATCCGGAAGCTCATCACATTCACACATCCATTCAACGGATGATAAACGCCAGAATGGAAAAGTCTTACACATTAACTTCCAGTAATTGGGATACTCACGCAAGTAAAACTGCTTTAATGTATGATTCTAATTTCAGGACCGTGTACACAAAATCATGCAAAGTAAATGGATTTAATTCTTTTTTTAAAGCACTGTGCAGCAATGTCCCATCACGCCTACCATAAATCATGTCTGTTGTACTCTCAGCTTCTGCTCCTCCTGGGAATTCTATCCCTTCTTCAAATTCTTCCTCCTCTACAGGTTGTATGGTTTCTGGTCCCCCTACACTTGCACTGCAAAAGAACCGTAAGTTAAATCATATGCACATAAATCAATGAAAAAGTACTGAAGATTTATTGAAAATATAATCAAGTGTGTCCAAAAAGGTGTTGCAAATGAAAACATACGCTCCTTCTAAAGGTTGTGGTGTTACTTCTGGCCTAGACCGAACTAGTGCTGCTCTCTGACATTCTCTCTGTAAAGCTGGATATGGGTATCTGTTGATTCTAACTGTAAAATATAAATTGTAATTAAATCACCATGGTCCACACACTTCAAAGCTGCCAAACATTATTTCTGCATGCATCAAGAACCAGCAGTAATGATTTCATTAAGTTCAATAAATTTCATTCAGTAATTTATTTTTCAGTTTTCAAATGTGATGGTCTTATCTATCTCGATTTAATTTAAATAGTACCTTTCACAATCTCAGGATATAGCCATACATAACACAGCCAAGGTATTCCGAAGTGTACTGAATTGTCAGAAACACCAGTTTGTGCACAGTGAGGTTCTAAAACAGCAAAGTGACAGCACAAAGATTGGTGGTATTTGTTGATGGGTTAACTCTGGCCAGGACACTAGGACACCAAATCGTGCCCTGGGATATTTTCAACCTAGGGTGTGGCTTAATTTTGTATTCTAAAGACATTACTTCTAACAATATACCATTCCCCCTGTAAATAAATCTCTGGAGTGGGAGGCTCAAGGGAGTGTGTACTATCAACTGAGCCATGACACAATACAGTCAGCAGAATGTTGGGCTTCCCCAGTCCTTTTAGCAGATGGTCTCTATGGTGGCTTTAAAGGAAAATATAGCATTTGCAATATCCAGCAGGTTATATAGCCAAAAAAAATTTTTTTGGTGCATCTGAAGTTTTGAAAAGCACTTAATTAATTAAAGTTTTTTTTTTATATAATCTAGTTTATGTTAGAAAACTGAATATTTTCTCTAGAGAATATTTATGCATATGTCGCTACTTTTTAAATCATGCATAACTTACGTGTGAGACTTTTCAGAAAGGCTCGTACAAACTTCTGGACGTATACCATTTCATGATTCAACAGAGGATCCAGGTGAATTAAATGTTGATCGGAAGGAGCACTAACAAGCTCCTGCAGATTAGTTCTGGGGGCATCCTTTCCAAGGAAGAATGCAAAGATCACAAAACCTCTACACTTAGCTTGTAATGACACAGCCCTTAGCTTCTCTATGTCAAAGACATTGGTTTCTCCTGCAAGTATTAAAAATATCACCTTATGTCGTCGTGGATTTGGAGCGCTTAAGAAAATGTTATTGAGCGTCCATTCAATGGCATGGCCAGTCCATGAAGAACCTTCTAACTTTTTAAATGAATTCTCTATATATCTCTTCATCATGCTTTTGGTGCCATAGCTCAAGAAACCAAACTCCAGTTTGACTGGCATCTGGCCAGTTCTGGGCAGGTAACCTGCTGGTGAATACTGGACAAGGGCTACCCTGGCACGATTATCCAAAGTCTTTGGGTTTCTGGAGATCATAAAAGTGTCGAGCATTGAGCTGACGAAGTCCTTTATTCTCTCAAAGTCCATCATTCTCAGATTGCGTGAGCTGTCAACAATAAAAGCAATGTCCATCTGGATGGGGATCGGAGGTGGAGAGATGGCCTGTTGACACTGGGTATTTGGTTCACACCTATCTGTGAAGGAAAATTAAAGCCCAAAGTTGAAATGCTGTAAATGTAAAATACTCTTTTCAAGAAATCCACTGTTTAGCATGTATCTTTAATTTCACGACTAATTAAAGCCATTTTGCTGCTGCTTCATTTTAACTTCATTTTTGTAGATAATTTCTCATCTACAAAATTAAGGGAACACAGTTAAAATACATACCAAAACAGAAAGTACATAACCGGATTTTGCGTAACTGTTCTTGTGCTTCTTGCTGTTGTCTTGACAACACAACCACTTGAAACATTCTTGTATCGTCAACCTTTTTCAGAGGAAAAGGAGGGAAATTTCCAAATTCAGTTACAAAAATTTGATAATGGATTTCAAAATGCTGTCAATATTGAATGTCCAGCTTAGTTAGATTAGAGGCCAGTGCTGCCTATCCAATGGGTTAATTAAATTTAAAGGGTCAAGAGAGGAAGTGAGGTCATTAGATATTTCCTCGAAGCACTGCAGGCAGAAATGTCAGATGCATATATTTAATTTCAATACATTAGAACATAGAATTGTCTCGTTTCTTTCACAGCAGCGTTAATATTTGTTTTTCTCCACTTCCATGAGAAATTTATATACACACACATATACGTGAAAAAACAACACTCTAGTTTTTGCGTGAGTATCAAGCTTGCAGCTGTTATAATGGAAAGGAATGCTTGATTTATATGGCAACTTACACAGTCTAAATCAAGATGTCCTAAGGCATTTTACAGCTAACAAAGTACTTCTGAAATGTGTCCAATCATACAATAAAAGAAATATGGAAGCCAACACGCAGATAGGAAGGTTACACAAAATGAGCAGGTGTTCTGATTTTCACAGTTTTGTTTATGGAATATTGTCCAGGACATATACGAATATATGAAGTAGGGGCAGGAATACACCCATCAACATAGTGAATCTATTCTGCTGTTTGTTAAGAACATGGTTGATTTGATTTATCTCCTCTTATTTTTGACAACCTTATCAATTGTGAACTTTTCTAACAGAGTCATAAAAATATTGGAATCCCCTGCCTCCAGTGTTCCTTAGGAAAGAGAAAGAATTCCACAGAGCAAGAAACCTCAGAGGGAAAAATTGTCCTGATAGTCATCTTAAAAGGGAAACCCCTCACTTCTAAGGTGCATCCCTTAGAGCTACACACGAGGAAACATACCTGTGTCAATTCCCTCAACATAAATGATTCAATAAATCACATCTCAGTTTTCTAAACATAGACTTGACCAGACCAAAAGTTTGTAACTGATAAGGAGGAGATATTAGGTAGGCAGTCTGCTCTAAGAGATGATAAGGAACCAGGACTGATTGAGGTGCATCCAAGGATCCAGATGGAAGTGGGAGTGGAAACTGCAGAAGCACTTCCAGATCTTCGGATTATAAACCCTTCCAATGACTGAGTTTCCTCCTCCTTTACCATGACCTGGATAAAGTCTTTTTCCTTATTAGAGACACCTTTTCACATCTATACCTACAGAATAATTTGGTATTCCCTCTTAATGTTATCTGCCGGTCTCATTTCATATTCTACATTGTTTCTCTTTGTCACCGCTGCTCTTCGTTATTCAGCCTGATTTTAAAATTGTATTTTCCAGCTAACATCTGTCATAAACACACTTTTCCTTTTATCAAAGTTTTTCAATTTTTATTAATCTCAGATGTGTTGACAAAGGTCTAGAAATGCTCAAACACTACGCTCTTGTTCAAGCAAAAGGTGTAAGAATAAGCAAAGCAACTACAAAGAAGTCAGTTTACCTTTGAAGAACTTTGGGAAACTTCTAGAAACAGTAATGAAGACAAAATTAACAGTCACAGAGACAACTGTGGGTGAATTAAGGACAGCCTGCATGGTTTTCTAAAAGGAAAATAGTGTTTAGCTAAGTTGCTGGTATTTTTGAAGAGGTGACACGGTGGGCGGCACGGTGGCACAGTGGTTAGCACTGCTGCCTCACAGCGCTAGAGACACGGGTTCGATTCCCGCCTCAGGCGACTGACTGTGTGGAGTTTGCACGTTCTCCCCGTGTCTGCGTGGGTTTCCTCCGGGTGCTCCGGTTTCCTCCCACAGTCCAAAGATGTGCAGGTTAGGTGAATTGGCCATGCTAAATTGCCCGTAGTGTTAGGTAAGGGGTAAATGTAGAGGTATGGGTGGGTTGTGCTTCGGCAGGGCGGTGTGGACTTGTTGGGCCGAAGGGCCTGTTTCCACACTGTAAGTAATCTAATCTAATCTGACAGAGAAGGTTGAACTGGGAAATGCTATTGATCTGGTATAGATGGACTTCCAGAAGGCATTTGATATAATACCACTCAGCAGATTCGAGAGCAAAGCTGAACGTCATAGAATGAAAAGTACAGTAGCAACATGAGAGACAAAACTGCCGAGTAACAGGAATTAAAGAGTAATAGTTAATGGATATTGTCTACAGTGGGCAAAAGTTAGTACAGGAGTCCCCCAGGAGTCAGTGCTAGGATCCTCATACATGTTAATAACCTAGATCTGGTTGTATAGGGTACAACTTAAAAATTTGATAAGAAATTTAGAAGTATTGTGAGGAGAATGATGTAGAACTTCAGAAAGACATTTTTAAAAAGTGGAGTAAAAACAGAAATTGCTGGAGAAACTCAGCAGGTCTGGCATCATCATCAGAACGTTATAAAGACGGGTCACTGGACCCGAAATGTTAACTCCACTTTCTCCCTGCAGATGCTGCCAGACCTGCTGAGTTTCTCCAGCAAGTTCTGCTTTTGTTTCAGAGTCCCAGCATCTGCAGATCTTTGTTTTATCATAATCAGGTAGAGTTGCCAGACAAAGTTTAATACCGACAAGTCTGAGGTGATACATTTTGATAAAAATATAGAGAGAAAATTTAAAAGGGCAGAATTCAAAAAGGGGTGCAAGAACTAAAGGACCTAGGTGCATAAGTTATTAAAGCATACAGCACAGTTGAGAGCGTAGTTAATGAAATGTACATTATCAGAGTCTTTATTAGTAGAGTCATTGAATATAAGTGTAAGGAGGTAATGTGGAATGGATATAAGTATTTAGTCTGGCCACAGCTGCAGTATTGCATCCAAATCGGAGTTCCCACTTTAGGAAGGAATTGAATACATTGAAAAAGAGGGTCATGAGAATGGTTCAATGAATAACTTCAGTTAAGATGATGCATTGGAAAAGCTAGGACTATTTTTCTTGTAGAAAGGAAGGCTCAAACAAGGTCTGTTTGAAGTATTTATAATCAGGAGACATCTAGGTAGGGTGAATAGAGAGAAAATATTCCCACTCAGGAACTGATCGAGAACAAGAGGGGATAGATTTAAAATAATTGATAAAAGCAGTAAAAATGATGGAGGAAAACATTTTTCATGCAATGACTAGTTAAGCTGGAGTGTACCGCCTGACAATGATGGAGACAGTTCCATCAAGGCATTCAAATGAGAAATAGATGATAATCTGCAAAGGGTCAATGTGCAGGGTTACAGACTGACAACAGAAGAATGGCACTCAGTAAGAGGTTCATACAGAGAGCTGGCTTGGACACAACGGACCGAATGGTCTCCTTCTGGCCTGTAACAACTTGGTGATTCGATGAACACAAAGAATCCAAGAACCTAAGTAACTTTTACTTGCATGAGGGCACCCCACGACACCATTCCCTCCCTTTCCTGCTGGACTGCTGTGCTCAGTCAATCATACTCTACAACCTAAATAACACACTGTATTGCTTTCAATGGGCTCTTCATCTTTTTACTGAAAAATGGAACTGCTCAGAACAAATGAGTTTCGCTCCTTCAATGACATAACAGAACAATCCAAACAAGTGAGGAAGTTACTTAGGGGAAAATACAATGTTGAACATCAAATTACCATTTTAAGCCGAAGTGCTATTGATGAACTACCCTCCCCCTTTAGGTACACCTTTTGTATTTTAAGTGACAAAGTATGAAAGTACTAGTCAATCTCCTGTTGTATTATACCAAGGGACTTGAACAATGTTGTTTTCATGTGAAGCAAGAGATAAATAAAAATGGAGTCTAATTCATTTAGTCACTATGTCAAAGACATACAGCACAAATTGTGAGAAGGGCAAATAATTGGCCTTGCAGTGATATTCTTTTTCATTTCCCCACTACAGTTGTGACATACTGGGAGAGATGTTTTAGTGGAGTCCCTCTCAACTCGCTCCAAGCAAAGCCCGAAAATGGTCGATTAAGAACCACGCAGATGACCTGGTTGGCATTTACCTCAGTCTGGGGCCGTTTGGGGCAGGGATGGGGGAAATATAATGGTTCCTGATTGCTGACCGCTCGTCCCTCACCTCCACGACACCCACCTCATGAGATACAAAAGAAAAAGGATCTAAAACTTCTCCTTGATCTCATTATGTCCAAGCCTCAAGCAACAATCTTTAAGATGCAGAAGCTGCCGACCTTTGATTGGTTGACAGCTTCTTTGAAGGTGGGAGTCAATGTTTAAAAGACATTTGGGTAAGTACATGAATAAGAAAGGTTTGGAGGGATATGGGTCAGGAGCAGGCAGGTGGGACTAGTTTAGTTTAGGATTATAGGCGAAAGTGAGGACTGCAGATGCTGGAGATTAGAGTCGAGAGTGTGGTGCTGGAAAAGCACAGGAGGTCAGGCAGCATCCGAGGAGCAGGAAAGTCGACGTTTTGGGCAAAAGCCCTTCATCAAGAATGCGGCTGGGAGCCTCGGGGGTGGGGCTGGGGCGAAGGTAGCTGAGAGTGCAATAGGTGGATGGAGTTGAGGGTAATGATGATAGGTCGGAGGGGAGAGTGGTGCAGATAGGTGGGAAGGAAAATGGACAGGTGGGACAGGTCATGAGGGCCGTGCTGAGCTGGAAGGTTGGAACTGGGATAAGGTGGGGGGAGGGGAAATGAGGAAACTGATGAAATCCACATTGATGCCACGGGGTTGGAGGGTACCAAGGCATAAGATGAGGCATTCTTCCTCCAGGCATTGGGTGGTAAGTGGACTGGTTGGACTGAAGGGTCTGTTTCTATGCTGTATGATTCTATGTGGACCTGTGACATATTGAGACGATCAGCAGTCAGCTCTTAACAAGTTGGTTGGAGCTCAATTCACCAAGTTCTCTCATTGTGGAGGGAGAGAGTCCATCATTACTGAAAATGCTCAACACCCCATATTTCGGCATGAAAGTCGAAAATCTCAGCTTTAGAATTTATCACCAGTTTTAAGCTGTTATAAATTGTTACATCCCAATTTATATTGAAACTACCTCTGTAAATATGTCATGCTGTGGTTATACTTTGTCATATGTTGTGGAGCTATACAGCCTCCATCTGCAGGTGACAAAAACTTGCAACACAAGGTTCATATTACTAATGCGGACATAGAAATTCACAACAAGGTAAGTTGACAGAAGTGCATATAAGTGAAACATTTTAAAAATAATCAGACAGATAGGTCTCTTACCTCAAAGGCACGTTGAATTTCAGGGACATTACCAAAAGAAATGACAACTGGAGTGATATCCAAGGCACTGAACTCCAGGGCAGCAGTTGCCACCTCTGAGATTTCACGAGATGAGCCGTTAGTAATAAATACTGCCACTTTCCTGCCAAGAACACCACTGCGAACGCGCTTGAAAGTATTTTTTGCAGCAAACCTCATTGCAGTCCCTACATTCCGCCTGCTGCTCGATCTCTCGTAAGCTAAATTCTGTAGCTCTTCTAGAAGTTTTTGCTTGCTTCTGAAGTCTGAAAATCGGATGAATGTTTTTGCCGAGGAACTGTAAGTAAGGATCGCCACACGGGCTCCCGTTGGACAGTTACTTTCAGTGATTTTAAGATCCTGCACAAAGTTAATGACCATTGTCTTCATTCGATTAAATATGGTTGGTGTGATATCTGAAGACATGTCCACAGCGAACACCAGCTCAGTTGGATATACAGGACATTCCATTCCTCCTGAAACAGGTCAAACAACTGGCAAATAAAAATTAAGATTAAAAAAGGAAAGATTTATGTGACACCATTCATAACCAAGATTCTACACCCAATTACATACTTTTGAAGTGTAGTCACCTTTGTACCTGTAGAAAACACAGGACCTAATTCACACACAGCATGCTCCAACAAGTAGGAATGTGAAATTGACCTAAGGATTTTTTTTGTGATGCCTGTTGATAAATAATGGCCATGATACTAGGGAAGACTCCCTTGCCCATCTGGAAATAATATCATTTGGAGTTTTTTTCTATATGCAATTCTGAGGCCATGTGGAGTCTTGGCTTAATGTCTGTTTCACATGATGACACCTCTGACAAAACAGCCTTCCCTCGGTGCTGCACCATGTGCTCTTGTCCCTAGAGTGGGATTTGAACCCACAATCTGCTGACTAAATTGTGACAATGCTGAAAGTGTGGGACTGCTAACACCGATAAGTATTATAAATAATCATAAATGAAGAAAAAATACTGACCTGATGAACAACAGGCTAAAAATTGAAAAGAAGGGAAAAGAATTATAAATATAGACACAAAAGTTTAAAAATTATGTAAGAGTGTAGAGGTACATTTTGCCAACTTTACGACATGTCACATTGCTTGTTTTTATAAGAAAGGTTGTCTCCAGCGCAGTGCTTTGCAGTATAACTCACAGAGCAAACATTTTGTTAATAAGGTAAGCAATAGGTGCACAGGCTAAGATTTTATCTGTGAGGCATATGCAATGAAATAAATTAAAGGATGTCTTCTAAGGCATCAGTTACAAAATAAATGTTCAGACTACTGGGAATTTGGTTTTCGAAACTTCAGTTAAGTCTGAGGAATTTGATCATCTGAGACTTTAGCCATGTGCAGCATTGCTCCTTGGCATATAGGACAATTAGTCAATGGGAAGATTGATCATTGGGGAGTTTGCCCATCTGCAAGTCTGCTTCGAGGGGACACAAGTCATTTGCAGAAACTGCTTAACCATGAGATTGCTTACCAGTCCAAATAATGTTTTGCAGTCTCAAATTCCAATGTACTAATTGTTCTGTACATCTTCCACAGATATCATTGTCATGGTTATCATCATGTGCTACAAGAACATATTAAAACTAACTGTTGTGGAGGAAATCATTGTGACTTAATGATGAAACAAACTACTTACAACATTTTTCTCTAACATATGACACAAGTTCACATGGCTGCAAAACAAAAACGGAGAATTCAAGTTCTAGTCACTAATGTTAAATTCTATGTTGATATGAAATCACCATATGCACAGATATAACTTACTTTCATAGGTACGATCCCTGGTGGCCCTTTGAAACCCTGAAATGACAAAGCAAATGGAAAAATCCTCAGCAGTTTTGCGGATTGCGATTTCACATCGAGTCATAGAAATGTACAGCACGGAAACAGATCCTTGGGTCCAACTTGTCCATGCCAACCAGATATCCCAACCCAATCTATTCCCACCTGCCAGCACCCGGCCAATATCCCTCCAAACCCTTCCAATTCGTATACCCATCCAGATGCCTTTGAAATTTTGCAATCATATTAGCCTCCACTACTTCCTCTGGCAGCTCATTCCATACACGTACCACTCTCTGCATGAACAAGTTGCCCCTTAGGTCTCTTTTATAACTTACCCCTCTCACCCTAAACCTATGCCTTCTAGTTCTGGACTCTCCCACACCAGGGAAAAGACTTTGTCTATTTTTCCTATCCATGTCCCTCATGATTCTATAAACCTCTATAAGGTCACCCCTCAGCCTCCTACACTCCAGGGAAAACAGCCCCAGCCTGTTCAACCTCTCCCTATAGCTCAAATCCTCCAAACCTGGCAACGTCCTTGTAAACCTTTTCTGAACCCTTTCAAGTTTCACAACATCATTCAATAGGAGGGAGACCAGAATCTTGTCCCATTTGCCAGCATTTGGCCCATATCCATCTAAGCCTTGCCTATTCATATCCAGATGCCTTTAAATGCTATAATTGGACCAACTTCACCACTTCCTCTGGCAGCTCATTCCATACATAATCAATGTGGACAGTTGTGATTGAAGAATGCTCCAAATTGGGAGACCTCATAGAAAGCAAGCTTTGAGGTTGAGAGTTAGGGCGAGCTAATCATACAGTCATTGTTTCATTTAGGAGAAAGTGAAGACTGCAGATGCTGGAGATCTGAGCTGAAAAATGTGTTGCTGGAAAAGTGCAGCAGGTCAGGCAGCATCCAAGGAGCAGGAGAATCAACGTCAATGCTGCCTGACCTGCTGCGCTTTTCCAGCAACATACTTTTCAGTCATTGTTTTATTCACAACTCACACAGCACAAGGTTCCTCTATACACTGAATACAGTGGCCTGGAATTTAGTAAAGTTGGGATGAGTCAGAAGTCCTTTAAGAATGGCAGGCAGAAGCTTCAACTGAAACACCATCTCAGTTTTAAAACTGTCATCCTTCCTTTTATATCCATCTGAGATCTTACTCCACCCTATCTCTGGAATTTCACCCTACAACCTTCTGAGCTACCTTCACTAATTTCAAATTAGATTAGATTAGATTCCCTACAATGTGGAAACAGGCCCTTCGGCCCAACCAGTCCACACCTACCCTCCGAAGAGTAACCTACCCAGACCCATTTCCCCTCTGACTAATGCACCTAACACTATGGGCAATTTAGCATGGCCAATTCACCTGACCTGCACATCTTTGGACTGTGGGAGGAAACCGGAGCACCCGGAGGAAACCCACGCAGACACGGGGAGAACGTGCAAACTCCACACAGACAGTCGCCCAAGGCTAGAATCGAACCTGGGACCCTGGTGCTGTGAGGCAACAGTGCTAACCACTGAGCCACCATTCCGCCCCAGTGGTTTAGCTAAGATCCTCCACCTTTGGTAGCTGTGCCTTCAGTTACACATGGCCTAAACTCCAGAATTCTTTCTTCACTGAAGATATTCTTTACAGCCTACCTCTTTAACCAAGTTTATCATTATCTGATCAAAAATCTCCTTATGCGGTTATTGTAATATATATATATATAGTACTGTACCAGTGAAGCATCTTGGGGTGTTGTTACATTAAAAGCAAACAAAAATATAAGTTGTTGCTCATGTTGGAATGCATATTCCCTCTCATCAGGGCTTAAGCATTATTTCAAGCTTGGAGTAAGTTTCAAATGACACCACTGCTCATGAAATGATCAGACAGACCCCAGCAAAATAAATCTCTCTGCTAACAATTGGCAAGGTTGGCCTCAAGAAAAACTGGTGCTGTTGGCATTATGTTAACTCTCTCACACTGAGACTGTATAAACGTTGCTGCTGCCAGTTCACTGTGTGAAGATTTCTCAGATGCTATTTTATCAAGATAATCTCTCATGAACTCATTCAGTAAGATTTCCACAATGCTAAATTTCTACGAATTCAAATGAGTGAAGATGTTTAATAAAGGATTTTATAGACGATTGCCCCATGACCACAGTATGCAACAAAAAAAATCCTCTCTGTCCCCTGCTATTAATTTGATGACTCTATTCATTAGCTGGCAGAATATTTTCTCTGTGGCTAATTGTGGCAGTTATGACAAGCCTGTTTTCCAGCATTTCAATGTCACTAAAGTTGCATTCAGCCTGTTATGCTCTGTAACCCTACAATGAAATTCTTCAGGGTAAGTTATTCTATCAAGTGAACATGAATGGTGATGAATCATCCAAACTTTAATCTTGCCATAGTCAAGTAGAGGGTTTTCCTTTCCAGAATAAAATTCTCATTTGTTACTCCCATGATATTTCACTCTGAGTCAGATATTGCATACGTTGTGTTAGAGGTCTCTGTTTGACTAAGATTTTTAAAAGATATGAAATCAAGGCAGGCAAAGTGAATTAAGATACAATTCAGCTGTGACCTGATGGAACAGCGGAATAAGTTCAAGGAAGTCTCCAATGTTCCTACGTGGTTAAAATTTATTATTCTGCAGAATCATTCCACACCCCTGTGTCATTTCTGTTGTAACACATACAGATTTCACTAACGCTGCTCTTCTCTTTATCGATAAGCTTCAAATATTTCTTGGTAGGGTACACTTCCTAAGCTTTGCGCGATGAGCAAAGGAGTACAGTACTGAAATAAAGGACTGCAATCCCAGGGCCTGAGAACCTGAGGTAGACAGCACAGCAGTCAGACCTCCTGTGGTTGAAGGAATCAGAACACTAATGTTTGCGTTCGATGTTTTTGAGAGAAAGGCCAGAGGGAGGTTGCCTGATTGTGGAGGCTTCTCAGTCAGGTAGCTTGATCCAAAGTCATTTAACTTAGGAATCCACCAAATCCTCAACTGATCAGTGAAGCTGCTGGGTATCCCAATGTCCTGAAAACCTAGTCAGCAGCAGCTAACATTGGAAAACATCATGACTGTAAGTCTCACAGTGTTATTATTATACTTACAGAGACAACCATCAAGCTGCAGTTAAAACTAGACCTTGTGCGTCAGAAACAAGTTTAGTTCAGGATAATTACTCTTCACACTTTAAGTCACCACCATCCCAAATCCACGTTTTCTTCAGGTTAAAAGTTCATCAGTATGTTAAAAAAAACAATCACTGGAGATAATACAGAACCACGTTTATTAGGCACCTTACCCTTACTCCTGGAAATCCTGTTTCTCCTGGGTTTCCTGGATCACCAGAAAGGCCAGAGTCGCCCTCAAACAGAAAAGATCAAGTAACAGTCATTTGAAACACTGAAGACATCTCATTTTCTTGAAACATTTAGCGGATGTAATGGCTAATGCAAGCTGGGATATTCTAAATTCATATATTAATGAAGGACCTTTCATTATAGTTCAGCTAAATTTGCCCAACTTTTGGATCTGGAATAGATTTGTTCATGATCTTTGTGAGGTTTGGAGTATACTATGATGTTGAGCAGCTTCATCTTTAAGCTTGTCCTTTAGGATCATGGTCTTAAATAAGCAAAATCCAGGAGAAAAAATGGCTCAGATCCACGAAGGCAATGGCAATTTTTTTTTAAATACCTTCAAAGAATGTTGATGCTGCCAATCCCTTTTTGGCTTTGAGATGGTGGTGGTGAATGTTTCCCTTGACCATTGCACTTAATGTGGTGTAGTTATCCCCACAGTGATTTTAGGGAGGACGTTCCATGATATTGATCTTGCAATGAAGCAGCAAGTTTAGTTGAAGTAACAAACAACTTAAAAATATTTCCAAATTAATATGATTTGTGGTTCAGAGGGGAACTTGCAGGTGATAATGCTCATATATGCTTGTTGCCTATATGCTACTAAGTGGCAGAAAGTATGGGTTTGGAAAGTGCTGTCAAAGGTGAATCAAAGCTTTTTTGAATTTCAGTAATACATCTTGGAGATGATCCACACTGATAGCACTGTTCAGCAGTGACTGAGGAACTGAACATTTAAGATGTATTGTAACACATCCAAAGAAGTTGATTAATAAAAAGGACAAACTGTGCAATAGAATGGGGATGTTTTGCAGTTACCCACGTGAAACTGGATTGTAAAATCTGGATTGTTGTTTTGTTGTGTTGTGTTTATGTTCTTGGCCATAACTAGGTAAGTCACTCTCCTTTGTAATTGACAATATATTAATCTGCTAAGGGAAAGCTGTATTATTTTAGAAGTGCTGCAATTGAGCACTTGGGGCTTACAATCAGCATGGACAGAGTCAAAATGTGTGGCACTGGAAAAGCACAGTAGGTGAGGCAGCATCCAAGGAGCAGGAGAGTCAAAGTTTCAAGCATAAGCCTGATAAAGGGCTTATGCCTAAAGCATTGACTCTCCTACTCGTCACATGCTGCCTGACCTGCTGTGCTTTTCCAGCACCACACCTTTCAACTCTGATCTCCAGCATCTGCAGTCCTCACTTTCTCTCAATCAGTGTGAACAGACATATTCTGCCAGAATTACCTTTTGGAGCAGGGAAGGATCTGGTTATGACTGACATAGACATCAACAGTTCAGAAGTAGACTTATATTTCCAGGAAGTATGATCAGCAAAGCCTCAATTCAGCACAAACTTCAGGCATTTAATACAAAGTGGCCAACAAGGAACAAGTCTCTCAACTGTTTGATGAGTTTTACAGCATTTCCTAGACATTACTGTGAATGATAACTAGTTCATTATTATGGGATTCTTGCATTAAAATTTCAACTTCTATCTTTAAACTTTCAACTAGGAGGAAAACCAAACAACATCACCTAAAAGTGTGATACAATTTCATTGACACCTATGGATGGCTCTCACTCTTTCTTGTTGTTTGATGATAACCTGTTACACAGCTCTCAACACTATTGCAGTTAGTTCTGCTATAACGTGCATTTCTTCAACGCAAATTGACTATAACGCGATTGAAGAATTTAGACTGTTATTTGTAGCATGCGAAATTTCCTTACCTGTATTGGCTAAAACGTGACTCGGTTCGCTTGGATTTAAATGGTGCTGCTATTACATGATTCTCCTATAACCCAGGATCACACAGGAATGGAACTGTCATGTTATATCAGAACAAACTATACTTGGAATTGCTACTCAGTTCAACTCTGCTAGAGCTAATCAGCATGGCACTGAGTTACCCCAACTGTCATCAATTGAAATCAAATTAATCTAACAAAAATAGATAAATTAAAAACTCCAAATTATAAATAAAAGCGAAGAATCTGATCACCTTGAATCAAAATCCCAAATAAGCCGCACTAACAGGGAGGCTGCCAGAACTTGCTGCTATTTTTAGATAAAACTGATGGCAACTCTGGCTTCCATAAATGCCCTTTAAAATAGAAATCTGGATGTTGTTGTCAATGATAATGAAATCTCCGCAGAAAATCACTGCCAAAGCAAGAGCCTAACTAAGTATTATTACACCACACATAAGAACTAAGAGCAGGAATTCCAGCCCCTCAAGCCTGCTAGGCCATTCAATATGTTTATGACTGATCTCACCTCAGCCTCAACTCATTTCCCCTGCCCGCTCTCCATAACCCTTCAACCCAATACTAACTAAAAGTCTGTCTGTTGATCTCCACCTTAAATGCATTCAGTGGCATTCACTGCATTCTGGGGTAGTGAATTTCACAGATTCATGGCCCCCTTCAGAGTGATAATTCCTCCTCATCATGCTCTTGAATCTGCTAAATCATAGCCTAAACCTATGACCTCTCATTCTAGATTGGCCCACAAGGAAAACATTCACTCCATATCTGCTTTGTCAATC
The DNA here is from genome assembly GCF_004010195.1 of Chiloscyllium plagiosum. Taxonomy (NCBI): domain Eukaryota; kingdom Metazoa; phylum Chordata; class Chondrichthyes; order Orectolobiformes; family Hemiscylliidae; genus Chiloscyllium; species Chiloscyllium plagiosum. The sequence continues at coordinate 22,612,662 of NC_057738.1, forward strand.
CTCTTTCACATTTTATACACCTCAATTAGATATCTTCTCAAACTTCTAAACTCGAGCAAGTACAGGCCTAAACTGATCAAACTCTCCTCATAAAACAATTGTTTAATCTCTGGGATTAATCTAGTAACTTTCTCTGAACTGTCTCCAATGCAATTACATCCCCCCTCAGTTAAGGGAGGCCAAATCTGTAGGAAATAGTCCAAACACAGTCTCACCAATGTTTTGCGTAGTAGCAACACTTACCTAATTTTACACTCGATTCCTTTGGCAATAAAGGCCGTAATTCTATTTGCTCTCTTATTAACTGCTGTACCTGTATGCTAGCTGTTTGCAGTTCATGCACATGGAAGACCAATGAAAATCTTCAGTCTTGTTCAATGAGAAATAACGGAGATGTGTAAAGCAAACTAAGTCATATTCACTAATGAACTAGATTCCTGTATCTGAAAAATTAACTTTAAAAAATGTGGAGTCTCATTCCAACAGGAGAAAGTTAATTATCCAGATCTTTCTCCACAAAATTGGCCATTAAACATTTGTGCTTTTATATACAAGTTTTTCCCTTAATCCTGTGTGTGTGTACCCCAAACCCAACTGATTTTCTCTGCAATTATTTAAATGTATTTTATATTTCCTACCTTTGACTTTCTTCCTCGGTGATTTATAAGAATTCTACAATATGATTGTTAAATCCTGCTACTTGCCTTGTACACGCATTCTATGGGTCCCCTATAGACGACACCAAATTCAAAATAACACTGAAAAAGAAGAACTCTGTGCTCTCCAGCCTATTAAAACCCAATAGGCAGCTTATTCAACCTGAGCTGTGAGCAATATGCTTCCACTGCTAGCTCTAAACTCTGAGCTAATGGTGTCAACAATGCACTGTAGTCTCATATTTCACAATACGCCATAAAATGCAACTTCTTTTGAAATTCGGGGTTTCCCGTAAACTTCAGTACTTGTAAAGTTTGTCAAAGAGAGGGGAATTTCTACGATCTTTTATTTGCCAGAAGAGCTAGATTACCTTATTCAATCATGAATGGATGTTCCACAGGTTCAAAATATTTAATGAACTCAATAAATATCATACCCTGCGTCCTCTTATTCCTTTGGGTCCTTTTCTGCCCTCGATTCCAGAAGGACCATCTACTCCCTAAAATTTCAGAACACAACATACACAAATAACTGTTAATGTCTTTTAATTGAAAAACAATCGCGGAAATGTGGACATATTTTTACAAATGTAGCCAATACCTGCTGACCAGGATAACCAGAGGGTCCCTGTACTCCCTTGAATCATAACAAGAGAGAAGAAATTAGACATCTTTGTTCCAGACGTTGGCATTGTAATCATCACAGCTTAGCTCCTGCTTAAATTTGAAGTGTTTTTTTCAAAAAGAATGCCATTTATCTGGCACCTATAATGATGTCACAAGGTACTTCACGAAATTTGCCTCTGAATAATGAGGAGGTAGGAGGTCAGGTAGTCAAAACCTTGATCAAAAGGTTCTAAAGATATGGGCAGACATGTGCCTAAGTTTCTGGTTACAATCTCTGGATAGGGAGCATCAAAAGCAAAAATAAACTCTCCACTTACTGTGAGAGTAATAGAATAGTGAAAGCATGCAATTATTGAATTTTGCTCATCACCTTTTGTCCTTTTGATCCAGGCCTTCCAGTGCCGTCATACCCATCCAAACCCTGTGTGACATCAAACAGAATTCACGTCCTTCAACATCTTTAAATTTCTCAGTGCCTCAAGCGATTAATTAATAAATTCATTTGCGCAACATTTTGGTGATGCACATTACCAAGGATCCATAACTTGTGGAATTAGCTCACCATGTACAGAAAGCAACAAAACACCTCAATCTTCATTTCCTGAGTCATTCTCGAAAGCCTGGATGGAAAGTCAAGACCACTATAATTGATGGCATTGAGCTCTTTTCAGATTCCCCTTCCAGGCTCAAGTCAAGTATGATCTTAACACTGAATGCATAATCTTCATGTTTGTACCACGTCTATTACACACAGACATACATACATATAAACACTAGCTAACAAGTAACTTGTCTTCCTAACTATTCTAAGTCTCTGTCTTTTCTGCTTCTTGAAGTGAGATTGCCAATCCATCTGGAGTATTTTAAGAAGATGTGAAAATTCACTGGGGATAATTTTGGTTGTGTGCTATAATATGGAGTGTAGCAGAGAGGATTGGGTTAGGAGGCATGAAGGCTACAAAAATGGCATGGAAAGGAGTCCGCTTACATGCCAGGCACATTCCTGGGCCATTCTATTTTGCCAGTTTCCCAAATAAGGTGGTGGGCCATTGTAGTAGCCCAGAGGAGTCAGGCAGGTGGCTACTTCTACTCTTCTCCACCAACATTTTACAAGCAGCAAGGGCATGTGGCAACACCACCTGGTAAATTCTGGGACCTTCCCATGCTTCAGCAAATAGGTGGGGTCCTTTTTTCTAGAATCCCTACAGTGTGGAAACAGGCCTTTTGGCCCAACAAGTTCACACCAACCCTCTGAAGAGTAACCCACCCAGACACATTCCCCTCCCTATTATCCTATATTTACCCTTGACAAATGTACCTAAACTACACATCCCTGAATACTATGGGCAATTTAGCATGACCAATTCACCTAACCTGCACATCTTTGGACTGTGGGAGGAAACTGGACCACCCGGAGGAAACCCAGGCAGACATGGGGAGAATGTGCAAACTCCACGCAGACAGTTACCTGAGGTTGGAATCGAACCCAGGTTCCTAGCACTGTGAAGCAGCAGTGCTAACCACTGAGCCACCATGCTGCCCTTTTTGGCTAGTCTTGAGCCAATGGAACTGCACACCAGCAAGCAAGGTCATCCTCACGGTGTTGGATTATTGGCCTATAGCAATTACCATTCTGTTTCATCCAGCCTACCTGGCTGACCCCTGTGTCCTGGGATCCCACTCACCAGCCTCACGGACTCCTGTCTACTGATATGCCCTCTTCCTCCAGCTCATGCAGCCACAGCAGTGACTACCATGAACAGTGAGGCTGCTGAATTGCTGGACCTCAGCAACAATTCTTGACAGTGAGTCACCCTCCTTAATTTACTGGCAGTGATAAAATGCAGACAGGACAACAGGGCTTTTACTATCTTTGATTCATCCTGACTGGATCACTGAGATTCAGGTCAGTGAGATTCCGGAGGAAAGTGAATATTACTGCAACTCAGTATTCCTCCTCTTGAGTTCACTGCCTACAGACAGGTCCGATCTGCATCATCACAATCTCCACAATGGACAGGGCAAGGAGGAAGATCCCCAATCTACCACAGATGGAACGGGGTAAAACACCATGCTGTTGGTTCCAATATAATCTGAACTGACCACCCAGCCAAATGTGCCAATTGACCGTCCCAAAAGAGTCCATGCAGATTGTAGATGAAGACTGATGCCAGAGGGTCCAATTCATTACATTAAATGCATGAGCTTTATGCAATTTCAAAATGAATTGAGTATGGGAGGGAATATAACTTCAGTCAACATAATTTAGGAATCTTTTCCATAATAACCACCTGTCACATGCTGCAATGATTTACAAATTAACATGCGTCTTCCTTGACAATCAATTCCTGGGGTGGGACTAGAACTCAGACCTCTCCCTCAGATGACCAGGGTATTTCCCAATGTGCCACAACCTCCAACAGAACAATATCATGGTCTGATCACAGTAGGTTCAGATATAAGCACAGTCATAATGTCAGGCAGAGTATGATGGTTTATTCTGTATCCTGTGAAGACATAATCACAAAATCTATAAACTCTTCAAAACATCGCCTTTAGCTTCAGCATTACTTGCCTGAGCTGTTCAACCTATTTATAATTAGCATTTGCCTCCCTGTGTTCAGTGACATTTTCTTACATTTTTTCTCTGTTCTAGAAATGAAATTGAATTTTACAATATCATTTTTTTTGTGTGTTTGAAGTTTCATTTGTTAAAACAAACAACCCTACACTATCCACGTAATTTAATTTTTACTTCACAGCTGGTCCATAGTAAGCATCAGTGAGGGTAAAGTGGAGAGCTTTCAGACCTTCTATCTGACTTCACAGCTACTGGGTGGGGCTTGGGCTTAAACTGGTGTCTACAAGTCCCACTGCAAATGCAGGAGGCCACACTGAATCATTATGATGTATTTAAGGATTGGGTTGAAGAAGCTATTTAAAGCAGATTACAAAATCCTTGAGAGTGAGCCTCACTGGGGTACTTGTGGCATAGCTGACTACCTGCAGTCAATGGTACTCATGCAGGTAAAATCTCTTTACTACTTACTGTCTCAATTCTTCACTGATGGTTTTCTTCAGTAATCAAATACTTTCTCGAAACTCCTTTGCACTAAGAGCAGTTGATAACTTATAATATATATTGGGAATTTCCTGAATATTCATAACTTGAAAGAGGAGTCCATTTTCAAAAGGAGTTCCTGTTTATTAATGTGTAAGTGACAACACTACATTTTTTTAGTCAGCTTCAATCAGCTGCACCACAGTAACTCAGACAGCAATACGCAAACCATCCATAATCCACAACTGACTTAATAACGTCCTAGAATCACTCCAAGCACTGAGCTAACAGCACAATAGAAATCGATCAATCATTTCCCTTGCCAATTTCCTGGCAGTTATCGGACCCTTCTAGTGCCTCAAATGCATGTAAATATAGTCTTGAATATGTAAGATATGACTTTGATTTGTTTGGATAGAGTCAAATTCCAATTTTTGTTTCCTTGATATGGTACTGTAGAGAACCGAATATATACACACACATACACAAAGATATTTTTTATGAATAATGCATATTTATGAAATAAAAAAGAATTCCATGCAGTCCAAGAATTGAAGTAACACATCATAGAATCACTGAATCCCTATATGTGTACAACGACCATTTGGTCCATCAAGTCTGCACTGATCCCACCTTGACCCATTCATTGAACCATGGCTAAATCACCTAACTTGCACAACCCTGGACACTAAGGGGCAATTTTTAGCATGGGGCCAGTCCACCTAATCTGCACATTTTTGGACTGAGAGAGCAAACTAGAGCACCAGAGGTAACCCATGCAAACATGGGGAGATTGTGCAAACTCATCTCGATGTATATATCATTCTGATCTTTTGCCCCATGTTCAATCAGCTTTCTCTTTGTAGAGCACTATGTTATCAAACTCTGAACCTCAGTTAACACAAACCTATTGTTGATAAGAAACTGTACCAACCTGTGGTCCACGAGGTCCAACTGTTCCAGATTCTCCTTTCTCACCCATATCTCCAGTTACACCCTTCAGACAATTTCAAAGTGGCAATAAATGGCAAGTAAGAACAATTGTCAACATGATTTTTACTTGCTAATATTGTTTAGTACTATTTATGCAATAAATAATTCAGATTCACAAACATTGCTAGATTAACTAAAGTTCTTTTAACAATTATAGAAAGACTGCCATGTGTGTGTGACAATTTTCACGACCTCAATATATCCAAAAGCCCTTTGCAGTTAATGAAGTATTTTCAAAGTGTAGTCATTGTTGTAACGTCATAAACATGCCAATCAAGTTTTGCACAACAATTCCTCACAATTGGCCATGTGATAATCGATCAGATGAATTATTTTAGTGGCATTGGTTGAGGAATAAATATTGTCCAGGACACCTTTAACTAAATGAGCAGGTATGGCCCTGGTTTAATGTTTCATCCTGAAGTCAGCACTGTGACAGTGCCCTGAGAATTGCATTGAAATGGCAGCCTAGATGACATGCTCAAATCACAACAATTAAATAAACAAAATGGAGTGAACTATTTTGGGGAAAAAAGAAAATAAGGAAGTTTGGTACAATTGGTGGAGACATGTAAGCAATAATTGAGATGTTTTGCCGGCACGTCCACCAACAAATGTGGTGGGTTGAATAAACTTACAGCTTCACCAGAAACTATGCAAAGCACTTGCTTTTACATAGCATATCATAAAATCTACTCAAAGTGCTTCACGATAATTCAACTATGTAGCAATTTGTAATTATGTGCCACGTTTGTCAATCTTGGTTTCTCTTCAAATAGTCTCATTAGGCAGACAGCCTCAGTTTCATCTCTGACTCTGATGTACTTAGGTCCTGAGGTGGGTCTTGAATCTGCAATCTGACTCAGGAGAAAATGACAATGACCGAGTCAAACAGGCCAGAGAAAATCTATTATTTGTTTATAATATAATGACATCAGCAACAGGAGGGAATCTGTGAAAAACTTCTAGAACTTTGATCTGAGCTAAAAATTAAATATTACATTGTGAACATAAATAGTACTCTGAAAATTAAGACCAACATACCCGAGAAAATATGTGACAGCTTTAAGTACGTCATGTACACACACACACTCAAGAATCCAAGATTCTACTTAGGTCAGTATGTTAAAGCTTGAAAAGTGAAAACTTCCAGCTTGAACATGTTTATGATAAAATTAGCTGGACGTTCGAGGGCACAAGCAACTCAATTGGCATTATATTAAATCGTAAACACACACCAATTCCATATTTAGTTTATCCGTTCACAAATCTTACCATGCTCTTAGCACCCCCTGTGACTGCCAGCAGTATTGCAACTGTTCTATCCATTTGCCTGCAGCAACTAAAGGCAGTACCTCTGCAGCAAACTGGTTCCATTCTGAATGTAGGCTCACTAGTTGAATTGTACACAAGTCTGAATGCAATACCAGACAGCGTAAAGCAGTTGTTTGTCAAGTACAGGAATTTTTTTATACATCGTGTCTTTAGAATTGCACCCCTGTATGGGATCACGTTCGTAAATACAAGCATTCATAACTCGGAAGTTCACAAATTGGAGACCCTCTGTACTTTGTAAATACAAAAAGCCATTCGTAAAACTCATAAAAGGGATTGTTACTTCAGATTTGGTTAAGTGACCTACGTCAGAAGGTGAGTTTGGATTCAGGGGAAATTGTTCCTTCTGAGTTTTTCAGTTGACCTGTTTAGAAGCTCCATTTTACCAAGTATCAATTAACACCTACGAGATTGTTCCACATACCCTTTGCCCTTGGAGCCCTTGGCTGCCTTTGGCACCCCTGAAGCCAAGCAATCCGGGTGTACCCTGAAACACAAGGAAATAACGCGAAAAATAAATCAACTGTTGGTCAACCAGGCATCAACAATTAGAATTTATATAAAACCTTTCATTTGGCAAAACACCCCAAAGTGCTTCACAGGAACATAATCAAATTGAAATGTGAGACTGAATCACAAAGACATATTGGGACAATTTACTAAAATAATTGGTTAAAGGGTTGGATTTAAAGGAGCATCTTAAAGGATTAAACAGAGAGAGATCTAGGGACAGAATTCCAATGCCGAAGGCCTTAGCAGCTTAAGAACTTGGACAAATGGTGAAATAATTAAGCTCAGCACTGAAAGGGTAAGGAGAGGTATATTGGAGGTCAGGAGATTATGGTAATAGGGAAGGGGAAGAACATGGAGGAATTTGAAAAGAAGGATGAGCATTTTAAAATGGTAGCTTTGCCAGTGTAGCTCAGTGAGTGATGAGTGAGCTCGACTCGGTGCCAGTTAGCACAGGGGCGGCAGAGTTTTCTATGATGTGAAGTCTACAGAGAAGGTTAAAATTGAGACACTGTCCAGGAATAAGGTGGAATCGGCAAGTTTAAAAATGATAAAAGAATCAGTGAGGGTTTCAGTAGATTCAATAAAACCATAAGATACAGGAGTGGAAGCAAGGCCATTTGGCCCATCGAGTCCACTCCACCATCATGGCTGATGGGTATTTCAATTCCAGTTACCTGCACACTCCCTGTAGCCCTTAATTCTTTACGAGGTCAAGAATTTATCAATCCACTGTGCTCCGTGGCAATGAATTCCACAGGCCCACCACTCTCTGGCTGAAGAAATGACTCCTCATTTCCGTTCTAAATTGGCACCCTCTAATTTTAAGGCTGTGCCCATGGGTCCTTGTCTCCCTGCCTAAGGAAACAACAGATGAGCTGCAGCAGGGTCAAACTTCGAGTTGTTAAGGCGCTGAAGAGAGGCCATCATAATGATGATGGTTTGTCTATGGGATCACAAAGTTACCTTGACGGCAAATGTAACACAAGCTTAGGAACATTCTAGGTTCATCTCATACACTTGGCACGTTGAGGGATGAAGTCAGTGGGCTTGGATTGAAGATTGCGCCTGGAAACAAATGGCTCCAGTCTGCCCAATTTTCACAGTGATTTTCTGCTCATCCAGAGTTAGATGTCAGATGAGTAGTCTAATAACATGACAATAATGGAGGAGTGAGATGGTTTTGTGGTTTAGCTGAGTGCCTTCAGCATACAGGTGCAAACTGATGCCACATTTTCAGTTGATGGCATTGAATCAACCTTTAGATGAGAAAGAAGAGGGCACCAATGGGAGATATTTGAGGCACTCCAGAGATAATGGCACAAGAATAAGAGAAGCTGTTGCAGATGATTCTCTTACAAAGAAAGGAACAAAGTAAGGGAAGTTCTTCCCACCTAGCCAATAAAGATGTAGCATTGGAAATGGTCAATTTTGTCAAAGATAAATCAAGAAGGGTGTGGGAGGTTAGCAAAGACTGTCATTTGTGCCTTTAGTGATGACCAATTTCCATACTGTGCAAGGGCTAGACACTACTCTGCAAATATTCCATCATTTGGGCCATTTGCATTTGACAGAAACAGCAGTGTACATTTTTAATAACAGGCCTGTCAATTAAATAATTACTTTTTTGCCTGGGGTCTCAGTAGTATTGAAGGGAACTGAGAGAAGAGCAGTGTACTTAGGGAGACCTGTTGTCATTTTCCCCCACTACTGGCTACAGAGTAAAAATTTAGAAGTTACAGATTGAGGCAGATTGAGTGCAATCTTGAACAAAGTGCAGGAGGTCAGATGAGTGAGAGTTATCTTAATTCTGTTATTTAATTGTCTTTACATTTCACATTCAACTGAGATCTGCTACTTACCTTTTTAATTTTATCCAGGCTTAAGCAAAGGAATGTAACTCTTCACTGAAGATCAGTTCAGTTAGTTATAAAGTCATAGAGATGTACAGCACGGAAACAGACCCTTTGGTCTATCACATCCATGCAGACCAGATATCCTAAATTAACCTATTTGCCATCTTATCCCTCTAAACCCTTGCTATTCATATACCTGTCCGAATGCCTTTTAAATATTGAAATTGTACTAGCCTCCACTACTTTCTCTGGCAGCTCAGTCCATACACGCACCACCCTCAGTGTGAAAACGTTGCCCCTTAGGTCCCTTTTCAAGCTTTGCCCTGGTACCCTAAACCTATGCCTCTAGTTGTGGACTCCCCCGTCCCAGGGAAAAGACCATGTAAATTAAAGAAATTGACTTAAACCTTTTCTTTTTGTAGTTGAGGTTGAGCTAAGTTGAGCATATGAATATAGAGCCCTCAGTGACCTTAGCACTGAGTGTGACTTTAAACACTGTTCTGAGATTTGGGTAAGGATTTAGAGGAAGGAAATGCTTTGTTTTTAACTAATTAATTTCCTCTGTAAGAATTGCCTTTTGCTCTACTACAATGGAAAAATCAACCTCACAAGAGGTTATAACCAAACTCTGATCCTAAAAGTTTACATTGTACGGGAAAGGTCGCAAGGTTAATTGGAATAAAAATAGAATAGTTGATTATAAAAAATTAAGGATGCCAAGACAGATGGTATATCACGGCTGCAGCATGTTGGAGCCCATTTGCCTGTATGATCCAAACCTGCAGTTAAGTGGTTCAAAGAGTTCAGCTCAGAGTCATTGAGTTGAAGGACAAGCTGCAGATCATCAACACAAGCAATACATTAGAGTGAGGGTTATCTAGCTATTTGGTACCAGGAGGTAGTCACACTCCTTAGGTTAGATTTGGAGATGCTGGTGTTGGACTGGGGTGTACAAAGTTAAAAATCACAGGTTATAGTCCAACAGGTTTAATTGGAAGCACTAGCTCCACTTGATGAAGGAGTGATGCTCCGAAAGCTAGTGCTTCCAATTAAGCCTTAGGATAGGATCTTCTGTGCAGGTACTGAGGGATTGTGTCTGCAGCTAAAGGAAACCAGAAGGCAGGAGTACAGCTGTCTCAGCCTTTGTAACTGCTCAATAGGTTTAAGGTTCTTTCAACTTGTTGGGATTAGAATGTGGGCTGTGGGCTGGAATGGTTAACAGACTGTGGCACCACACAGGTGGTGGGGGGAGGGAAAAGGATCATCATTGACTGAAGGATAATACAGTGTTGACACCGTTCTCTAGAGCAAAGAGCTGAAACTGTATTGCCGCTGCTAGGGTTCATGACACCTGCTTAGGGCTGGACAGGAACTAATAACCAAAGGGTGAGCATCCAATTGTTATGGTCCATCGAGGTACCAATGACAAAGCAAGAACTTCTGCAACAGCAAGAATCAAGAAGCAAAACTCTGAAGTGATGATCTCTGGATTATTACCTGAGCCACGTGCAAATTGGCTTTGGGCAAATAGGATCAGAAATAAATGCATGTCTGGGAGGGTAGAAGTGTGTTCCACATCATAAGGTGCTGGTACCAGGGCCTGGGAAAGTGGAGATTGTACCATTGCAATGTCCTAAACTGGAACCATGCTGGGACCAGTATTCTAACAAGCCGCATGAGCAAAATAAAAAGGGTTTTAGGTTAAACAGCCAGGAGACGAGGAATCATAATTTTGATTCTTTGCTAAATCAAAGAAACTCCTGTCCCAGCTGGATTCTTGGAGATCTTGACAGGGTAGATGCAGGGACGTTGTTGCCCCTGGTGACAGAAACCATATACTCGGAGTAAAGGGTCACCCAGTTAGAACAGAGATGAGGATGAATTTCTTCCATTGCAGGTTAATGAATCTGTAGAACTCTTTACCACAAAGGGCTGTAAAGGTTGGATCGTTGTATATATATTTAAGGTTAAGATAAGACAAATTTTGAGTTAGTAAGGGAACCAAGAGTAATGGGAAAAGGCAAGAAAGAAGAGTTGAAGATTATAAGACTAACCTCATGGAATGGCGGAGCAGACTCGATGGGCCAAAGAGCCTAGTTCAGCTTGTACGTCGCAGTCTTATGATCTTAACAGCACATTGTAATGACAACCAAAGAGCAGGCCATACTAGACTGGCAGAATGAACGATTGGAGAAAAAGAGAGATAATATTTCAGATCTGGTATGGCTTTTCTTCAGAATTAGCTGACTAGTTAAGAGATATTGACTAGTTCAGAAGAAGAGTCATACTGCACTCGAAATGTTAACTCTATTTCTCTCTCTCTCTACAGATGCTGTCAGAAATGCTGAATTTCTCCAGCATGCTCTACTGTTCCAGCTTCCCAGCATCCACAGCATTTCGCTTTTATTCAGGTGAGATAGTTGATGTGTTGGTCTTAATTTTCCAAATTTTACTTGATTCAGAGAAGGTTCCATCAATTACAAAGAAGTAAATGGAACATTTTATTAAGAGAAGGGACACAGAAAACAGAATTCTTCAGTTTAAATCCCTTAACATCTATTATCAGGAAAATATTAGATGTCTTAATTAAAGAAGCTACAGCATTTGGAAATGGCATTTAGAAAAACTCAAAAGTAATCAGACATATCCAAATTGTTTTCGTCAATGGCAAATAATGTTTGACTAATTTATTGAAGCTCTTGGAAGAAGTAACAAGTGCTATGGATAAAGGGGCACTGTGCAATTAACAGACTAAGATTTCCAGAAGACATTTAATAAGGGGTCACATCAAAGAGTTATTATGGAAAATAAAAGCTCATGGGATTGGTAGCAACATTTTGGTAGAGTGGGAGGGGGAGTTAAAGTGTTCAGCCACAGGGTGGTAGGATTGGTTGGTGCAGATGTCCCAGATATGTTCTCTGAAAAGATCTGGAAGTAGTTGTCCTGTCTCCCCAGTGTACAGGAGACTACATCAGGTGCAATAGATACAGTAGATGACATTTATGGAAGTACAGGTAAATTTCTGCTGGATGTGGAATGATCCTTTGGGGCCTTCAAAGGATGTGAGCAGAGAGGTGTGGGCGCAGGTTTTGCACTTATTGCAATGGCAGGGGAAGTTGCCGGGAGTGGGGTGTGGGCTGGTGGGGGGCATGGATCCGACAAGGGAGTCGTGGAGGGAATGGTCTCTCCGAAATGCTAATCAGGGTGGGGAGGGAAATATATCCCTATGGTGGGGTCTGCTTGTAGGTGGTGGAACTGGTGGAGGATGATGCAATGTATATTGAGGTTGGTGGGGGCAGAAGGTGAGGACCGTTGGGTTCCATCCTTGTTGCATTGAGGCAGGTGTGATTCTAGGGGGGAGGTACGGGAAGTGGAGGAGATGCGCTGGAGGACATCATCAACCACATGGGAGGGGAAAATGTGGTCTTTGAAGAAGGCTATCTGGCATGTTCTATGGTGGAACTGGTCATCTACGAACAGATGCAGTGAGGCAGAGGAATTGGGAATAAGGGATGGCATGTTTACAGGGGCAGGGCGGGAGGAGGTGTAGTCCAGGTAGCTGAGGGAGTCAGTGCGTTTGTAGTCGATATCCGTGGTCAGTTGGCCACCGGAGATGGAGATGGAGATGGAGAGGTCCAGGAAGGGGAGGGAGGTGTCCAAGATGGTCCAAGTGAATTTGACGTTGGGATGAATGGTGTTAGTGAAGTTGATGATCTCTTCAACCTCCTCGTGGGAACATGAGGTAGCGCCGATAGAGTCATCGATGTAGCAGAGGAAAACATGGGGAATGGTGCTGATGTAGCACCTGGAGGAGGAATGTCTCATCTTCCGCTTTGAGACCCTGAAACCACATGGGATTAATGTGGATTTCACCAGTTTCCCCATTTCCCCTCACCCCACCTTATCCCAATCCCAACCTTCCAACTCGGCACTGCCATCTTGATCTGTCCATCATCCTTCCCATCTATGTACTCCAACTTCCTCTCCAACCTATCATCTTCTCCCCTACCTTCATCTACCTATCGTATTCTCAGCTACCTTGTCCCCAGCCCCACCCTTCCCATTTATCTCTCAGCCCCCTGACCCACAAGCCTCATTCCTGATGAAGGGCTTGTGCCTGAAACGTCGATTGTCCTGCTCCTCAGATGCTGCCAGACCTGCTGTGCTTTTCCAACACCATACTCTTGACTCTGATCTCCAGCATCTGCAGTCCTCACTTTCTCCTAGTAGGCATAAATGGCTATTTTGTTTTCTGATTGGCATGATGTAACATGTGGTGTGCCATAGGGATCAGTCCCCTGTCCTCGAGTTTTTAACAATATCCATAAATGACTTTGATAAAGGGACCAAAGATAGGATGGATAGATAATTTAACGATGACACCAAGATAGCTAAGACAGCAAAACTGTAAAGAAGTTACAAAAGACATACAGTTGAATTAAACGAATAGGCAAAAATTTAGCAAATGTAGTATAATGTGGGGAAATGTGTAGTTGTCTATTTTGGACAATCATCCATTTTTAGGTGAGGTTGCACAAGCTAAGTTTGTGTCCCCTGGAGATTACAGCAATAAGAGTGGGTGCATTGATCTGCAACATGCTGAGGAGTATTGACAGCTCGATGTAGAAAGGAGATTTCCTCATGTGGGAAATCTAGACCTCGGGAAAACCGTTCAAAAATATGGAGTTGCCTATTTAAGACAAAGATGAGGACGCCATTTTTTACAAAGAGTGGTGAGAGCATTTGGAAGACTTCAACAAAAGATGGTGGAAGCAGAATGTTTGAATATTGTTAAAGCAGAAGTAGACAGATTCTTATTTAGCAAGGGGGTGAAAGGCAGGTTGGGATGTCTAGTCATCAGATCAGCTTTAAGCTTAGTGAATTGACAGAGAAAGCTCAAGTGGCCTATTCCTGTTCCTAATTTACAAGTTCATGTGTCAGTACGTTCATAAAAGTCGTAAATATTCACATTATCATGATAGAAAATATGTTGTTAACAAGTGCTTTCTGGCAGATCCTTTCAGTGAAGGTCTGCCAATAGGTCAGCTACTATTTCAAGGAATCTTTGTCCAAAACCAATAAAACACTGCCTTCTGGGACAATATTACTTCAGATGTCAACTTAGAGTAAACATAGCATTGTCATTTTAAAATGACAAAGAGCATCTGTTCTTTCTGATTCTTTTTCTTTCTTTCCATAATTCTCCACATCCATCCAAAAAGAAATTAGTGACACTTAAATACTTTGACCAATAACTTCACCAGTTATCTGAAAAGGAAGTAGGTGTTAACAACAAATAAATTTCAATCAAAGATTTACTGCTGATAAAAAGAACATTTTTGTTCTCACACTTGGGAATCTCCGGCTTGGCGGAAAGGATCAGACAACTGTCTCACACTATGCCAGATTTTATTCTTGGATGAAGTCAATAGAAGTCTGAAATAAACACAGAAAATGCAGGAGAAACTCAGGAGTTCTAGCAGCATCTGTGGAGAGAGAAACGGAGTTAACATTTCATACCCAGTATGCCTCTTCATTACTGACTGACTCTTATCCTCATTCACTGCATCCATTGCTCTCGATGTAGTCTTCTCTACATCAGGGAACCAAGCGCCAACTCGCAGAGCGGTTCAGGGAACATCTCTGGTCCGCACGCACCAAAAAAACCCCACTGCCCTGTGGCTGACCACTTCAACTTCCCCTCACACTCTCCCAAGTACATGCAATTCCTGGCACTCTTCCACCACCAAATCAAAGCCACCTGCCAAGTGGAGGAAGAACGCCTCATCTTCCACCTCAAGACCCTTCAACTACACAGCATCAACATTGACTTCACCAGTTTCCAAATCTCCCCTCCCCCACCTCATCCCAGATCCAACCTTTCAACTCAGCACCACTCTCTTGACCTGACCTATCTGTCTAACTTCTTACTCACCTATCTGCTCCACCCTCCCCACTGACCCATCACAATCACTTCCCACCTGCATCTACCTACCTCCTTCCCACCTACCTTCACCGCAGCCCCAACCCCTCTATTTATTTCTTAGCCCCTTCCCCCTCCACATTCTTGATGAAGGGCTAATGCCCAAAACGTCGACTCTCCTGCTCCTCAGATGCTGGCTGACTGTGCTTTTCCAGCACCACACTTTTCGACTCTTAAATACTTTGATAGTGAATGTCACCAGTGATCTCCAAACAAAACAGGTCTTCTGAATGAGCTGTAAATAAATGCCTTTTCAATACGTATCATTCTTCTTTCAGTTCTGACAAATCTTACCGGACTCAAAATGTTAACTCTGTTTTTCTCTCCACAGACCTGCTGAGTTTTTCCAGAATTCTATGTGTTTGTTTGAAACTGGAATCAGGTCAGGTGCAAAAATGTCACAATTACAGCTGCCCTTCCAGCCCAAAGATGTGACAACTTTTCACTTTCATTGCCTCAACTTATATTAGTGAGCTACTTGCTGGATAACACTCTTTTTGCTGATTAGGAGGTTGTGGGTTCAAGCCCCACTCCAGAAACTAAAGCATGAATGTCTAGGCTGACAATACAAACAGGACAGAGGACCGTTGCTCATGTTGACGGTGCTCCATCTGTCCTCCCTGAAACAGTGTATTTGGCCATTTATCTCCGTACTTCTGCGACATCTGTACTTCCTTTGTCATGTTTTGTGATGTTTAATACAGTAAAAGGTGCTCTAAAGTGTAAGTCCTTTACTTTCTCGGCAAGAAATAATCATTTGGCCCATCGTACTCAGGTCAGTCACTACGATGTATCAAAGTAATCTCACCCTCAAACATGTAATTTCAAGGAGGGTAAAAAGACCTCAACATAATCAAGGATAGGTTAATAAGTTGTTAGCCAACTCTTGACAGCAACTAAGCCTCATTAACCCACTAATCCTACAATTCCTAGCTCTCAGGAAATTTGCTTTCTTTGACTTGAAATGCCTTGGGAACCAGTCCTGAAATTTTGAGAAATACAACTTTGAATCTAAAGCCACTAGACAGTGCAATCATATGTTGACACATTTAAAACTCTTACTAACCGGGATCCCTGGTAATCCTTGCTCTCCTTTTACTCCTTTCAATCCAACAGTTCCTGTAGATCCCTGGAAAATAATTAAAGGTTCTTAACATATGAAGTAAACCAGTCAAAATCTAACCTATAGGTTATGGCTCAGGTGGGGAAATGTTTGATTTCTCACATTGTTGGAAAACATCATACAACGTCAAATGAGACACCACTTCTCAGTCTCCTGACTTTTCCTGTATCAATATTGTCCATTATCAATAAAAATAAATACAGTGCCTACCTATAAACCAAAAATAAAAATAACTGACTGAGAATTCACTAACATCAATATCAGCACTAACAAATGAGTTAATAAATGGAAGCTATATTTAAACATTTTCACTACCAGTTCAGCTACTCCTTTTTGTGATTATGAATGTCTCCAAGATTTGAGTCAGGAACAATTGCTCTGACATTGAAGTATTGCAAACTAAATGGTATAATTATAAACAGAGATACTGCTGGAACAGAGAGATAAATCTTTTGAAGGAAACAGAAAAAGTTCTAAAAGCTGTTTTAAAAACAAGCATATGGAATCATCAACTTTCTAAATCTAGACATAGGGGAAGATCTATGGGCTCTGCCAAGATCGAGAACAAAGAGAGGGTTCAAATATAGTTGCACCAGCCAATGTACCAACCAATGTGCCTGTTTCCTGACCCCATTCTCAGTGTGAGTCCTTTTGATCGAGGGAGGTTCAGGACTTACAGGGCTGCCAATGTCAGTTCTAAAACCTTTGTTAAAAGTGAGGAATGAAAGCTGAGGGGGACCATCTGGTTGGTCCAAAGTTTTCCAACACAGTGGCACACGCCCAGCAACAGATCTCTTTTCCAACTGGGTGCAGGTCCAACCAAAGGCTGCCTTTACAAGAATTCCCCTGTGCACTTCCCCATGTAACGATGCTCCCCCAACCCCCAATGCTGTTTTGTCCAACCCCAAGATTACAGATTTGAGGTAACTGGCAAAAGAATTAGAAGGGCAATTAAAACAGTAGAAATTGTAATGATCTGAAATGCATTGTGTAAAAGGGCAGCACAGTGGCTCAGTGGTTACCATTGTTACCAGGGACCCAGCTTCCATTCCAGCCTCGGGTGACTTTGAAAACTCCACAGACATTCTCCCCATATCCAAGTGGTTTTCCTCTGGGTGCTCTGGTTTCCTCCCACAGTCCAAATGTGTGTAGTTTGGGTGGATTGGTCATGCTAAGTTGCCCACAGTGTCCAAGGATGTGTAGATTAAGTGAATTAGCCATGGGAAATGCGGAGTTACAGAGATAGGGCCGGGGTGGGTGGGTAGAGGTGGAGGTGGGTGGGTCTGGATGGGATTCTCTGGGGTGGGTCTGGATGGGATGCTCTGTGGTGGGTCAGAGTGGACTCAATGGACCAAATGGCCTGCTTTCACACTTTATGGATTTCATGATTGATTGATTCCATGAAGGCTGTTTGATAGTAGTTGTCATATTAAGGTGAAAAATGCAGAGCTGTGAGGATTTTCTTTTACAAAAATCTTGAGATCTTTGCTTGTGCAATTTTAATTAACAGCCAGACGGTGCTGTGTCTTTTGTGAAAACATAGGCAAAAGTGAGTACTGCAGATACTGGAGATTAGAGTCGAGAGTATGGTGCTGGAAAAACACAGCAGGTCAGGCAGTATCGGAGGAGTTGGAAAATCGACGTTTCGGGCAAAATCCCTTCATCAGCCCTTCTGGATGAAGGGCTTTTGCCCAAAATGTGGATTCCCCTGCTCCTCGGATGCTGCCTGATCTGCTGTGCTTTTCCAGCACCCCACTCTCGACTCTTGTGAAAATATGCTGATTATCCTTTTAATTAAGGCAGTGAGAAAGAAAATGGAGAGGGAAATCAGATTGCAGGAATAAAGCATGCCTCAACTCTTAATGTGAAACAATCTGACTATAATCCAAAGTCAACACCTTACTTCACCTGTGCTTTACTTCAGTTTGTTATTTTATTAAATTTATTCACTTGAACCAGGGACCAAATTACATTTTCATCACCTCAAATTTGATAACCAGGGAAACAAATAATATTCTTAAGCATCATAAATTGGAATTTCTGTAGTCAGGCCACTTCTGGACTCTATCCCATACTTAACCAATAGGGGTAAATCAAGAAACATGCTGACAAGCAAAACAAAATAGGATCCAACTTTAGAGGAACAGTTCAAGTCAGAATCTCATCAATCTTAACTGATAAAAGCCTCAGAGAGATTTAGACTTGCAAATTAGCTATTCAGTTCATACAAATCTAACCAAACAGCATTTCTAGAAGATACATTAGAAAATGCAAATGTACCTGTTGGCCATGGAGTCCAGAGGGCCCAATGGATCCTGGGTAACCAGAAGGTCCCCTGACACCCTGTAAAAGGAAATTTCAATATTAATGAGGGAATTAAAAGCTGTTTTCAATGAGATTCAAAGCCAATGGAGAAGCTCAGATATGCTTCTTGGGAACTGCATTTATTGATAAGTACTGAAATCGTATCGGCAAGAATTACCAGGGGATGGACTCTCATGGCCTTCTAGCTGGAAGTTAGTGTCATATTCTGCTTCCTTGAGGAAGGGTCATATCCAAAACGTTGACTTCTCCTGCTCCTGATGCCGCCTGGCTTGCTGTGTTCTTCCAGCCTCCTACCTGTCTAATTTGGATTCCAGCATCTGCAGATTTGTTTTGTCCATGTACTGTACAGATGGGCGGCCGGAAGTGCAATTTACATGCGCTTCTCTCAATTTTAGTTCTTAACATGCCAGTAAGAGCAATAATTGGTGATAACTTGATTCTACCACATTATACTTAACAGATTAATACTTACTTCCTCAAGCAAAATTTATCAAAGTTTCAGGTTAATATTGACCAGCTCAAAATTGACCTCTATCATTAAATCTTCATCATCTCCTGAATAGCAGATATTCTCAGAGTAATAGTAGATATTCTCAGGGACGGCATGGTGGCTCAGTGGTTAGCACTGCTGCCTCACAGTGCCAGGGTTCAATTCCCACCTCAGGCAACTGTCTGTGTAGCGTTTGCACATTCTCCCTGTAACTGCGTGGGTTTCCTCCCAAGGTCCAAAGATGTGCCGGTCAGGTGAATTGGTCTTGCTAAATTGCCCATAGACTTAGGTATAATGGGAGGATCGGTGTGGATTAATTGGGCCGAAGGGCCTGTTTCCACACTGTAGAGAATCTAATCTAATATTTTGCAATTCATTTCTCCAAATACTGATTCAATACTGCAATATTTTGGTGAGGTAGTGGGGAAAGGGGCATTAAGTTTTATTAACCTGCCTCATAGAAAACAGATGCAACTAGATCAGCTGCTTGTTTTTCAGCCTGAAGATCTTACTTTCTTTTCAATACAGGTGCAATATCAGGCAGCCACGCTACTAAATCGAGATGGTCACGTTAAAACAACAGTAGTTTTCAATGTGACAATCTTTCACCTACTTTTGACTTCAGTGGGGATAAAGACTTTGATTGATCTGAGTGTTTTCCTGTTGCATCCACAGCATAATCTGTAATCTTATACTGGTTCCAGTTTATGTGGACCAGGATGTGTTAAACTGCACAATGGTAATGTATGTTTTAGGCATGAGACAAAAAAGTTCTGTATTTAAATAAATGTTTTAACGATAATCAGTTTATTTTAGTTTACTCATGGAATGTAGTTATATGGGGATCACTGGCTTGGCCAACACTTATTGCCCATCCTTAGTTGCCCTGTTGAAAGTGAACTGTCTTCGAGCCACTGCAGGCTAAGAGTAGAAATATGTGGTTATAAAAGATCCTGTCCACTTATTCAAAGAATGGGAGTGTTCTCCCTATTAGCCTGGCCATTATTTATTCCTCAAACAACAACTGAAACAGATGAACTCTTCATTATCTAATTCCTGTGGAACATTTCCAAGTCCAAATTGACTGGCCATGTTCTGCCTTTTAACAGTGACTACACATCAAGAGTCACTCATTGAATGCATTGTACTGTGGATAAACTGGTGTCATCACAGACACTGTATATATGCAAATTCTTTCTATTGCTTTTTACAGGTAAAGTAACAATGTCTTTAGTAGTCATCCGGAGTCAGTGTACATCTGGGTAAAGCACATTCTCACCAAGACGAGGGCACAGAAAGCTAGAAATCATCTTCTAATCTAATCTAGTTCTAATCCAATCAATACCCAACATCTCTCACCATGTTATCTCCAATTATTAGGGCACTCCAGAAAGCCTGATTAAATGGGTTCCTTTTTAAAGATAAATTCACTTCCTCTGGGAGAAAGGCATCTACAAGGGAATGGAATCTCTTTAAATTAATTGTGTTGTGGCCAGATGAGGGGAATGGAGAAAGGCAGCCAGTTCATTTCTCCTAATTTGGGAGCACAGCAATTTGGCATATCCCACCCCGAATCATACAAAATTGGTGTCTGGTTGCAGCACCCTGCATAGTGAGTGCTGAGTGAACTTTGATGTCATGTTGTTCAGTTGTAGTGGATGACTCTAACCCGTTGCAGATATTCAAACTAAAATTACATGCCACTCCCAATTCTCTTTCGATATGCTCATAACTAAAAAGGCTAAATTCCAGGAGAGAAGACTATGTTGAAAATTCCAACCCCACCAATCACCAGGTCCCTGTGCTCTGCTCAGCTTGCTGAGCTGAGCGAGGATGGCCTGAAACTTTCAGCAGAGACCTCAGCATCCTGAAAACTAGGAAAGAGCATGTAATTGTATTGCAGGTTGCATATAAAATATATTGTCAGAGGGAGAGGGAGAGAGGAAAAGAGAAAGAGGGAGAGGTGAGTGGGGAAGAGGGGAGAGAGAGGGAGAGAGAGCAAGAGAGAGTGAGAGTGTGAGAGAGAGGAAGGGGAGTGGGGGAGAAGAGAAGGAGAGAAAGTGAGGGTGGGTGATGATGTGATGTTGATCAGGAAATGTTGTCATGGTATTAGCAACAGCTATCCATCATCTTGAATCCAGACAAGCTGTCATGTAACAAATCTTGTTATTTATCTTATTAAATGTTATTAAACTCAATGAAGCTATCAACTCACCGTTTTACCCACAAGTCCTCTCCGGCCAGGTCGCCCCTTGAACAAAGCAAAAACCAATTTGTTTTTAGCTAGCTGACAACTTCTAATGGATTGAAATATAATCACATAATGAAAATGGCTAAAGAATGGAAGTGTTCCAATATATTGCAGTTTATCTAAAATCAAAAACATATTCAATACTCACAACTAATCCAAATTGAAAACAATCATAACTTTTCTGAAATTTCCATTGTTATTACCATTAAATTTCATCAGAGCCAATTTTGTTTTGAAAGCCAGTAAAGACCAGGTTACAGATAATGAAGAACATTAAGTTCCAAACCATAGTGCCACGGAGCATCTTAATTATCTGTTTCATTGCATCTCAAAGAATTTGTCTTCAAAACTGGCAATACATTATTTCAATAAGCACCAGCCTCCATGCACAGTACTCAATGTTTTGAATTAAGGCTAACATATCACCAGGGAATACAGTTCATTGACAGACTGAGTGCTGAATGATATTTATTTTTGGCTAAGTCTGAATTGTATTGTGTTTTAATGGAGGGATTCCTGCCCATAGGGCCTAGTGGGTTTCCTTTTATTCTGTAAATAATTTTCCCCCATTAACTATCTAACTTTCCTCACATCCAATTCCCGTCCTATCTTTCCAAAAGCCATCCACAGAACAACTTGTCACTTTGGATATACCAAAATTCACGTGTCAGGTCTTTAAAAGGCCATTGGGCACCCAGACAAGTACAGGCCAGAACTGCCCTCCATGGCTCCCAACATTTATCATGGACATGACAGACAGACAGGGGATATTGGTAAACCATTTTACGGGCAGGAAGCTGGAGGTTCTGCTGGACAGCATGATGGAGAGGCAGGTCTTCCACTTCCCTTAGGATGAGCTGTAGAGGCCATGATACAAAACCATGCCAGCTGGATCGGAGGTTAACACACAGGTCAGTGCAGGTTCAGTCATCTGGTGAAATGCCCAGCATGGCAGGAAGAAGGCCAATGACCTTCTACACTCTGCCAGCTTACATGCCATAACCTTCTCTCCGATACCTCCCACTCTCACCAAAGCTAATGCTCTCCTGCTCTCATTAATGCCTGCAATGTCTTCCCTCATTCATTGTCGTCTGTGCTACCCCCTCATTCACTCAGAACACCTCCCCATCTGCACCAAAAACAATAGCCATGTCACTTTCATCTCCTTGAATACCTACGCTTCTCTTATCCCAGGAGGAAAGCAGCTCCCAAAAAAGGCATAAAGAATCAAGACTGTTGGGGGCCATACAACATTCAACTGTCCATCCCTTATGTAAAGAGTGCTCTGATTCTGACCACTCCAAGTGGCTAACTGATCATTTCCAAGCCCTTAATGATATCTAAGGCTGCCCTTGGCTCAATGAGTGAAAGTTGTCCTACAGACTTGACTGAAACCTGGTGACAAGGTCCCTTTCTTTGTGTGAGCACTGAATGGCAAATGTAAAGATGTAGGTAATATGGACCTGAAGTAGCAGTGTCAAAATTCAACAAGAGAATGCAAGGATGAGTGAATGCTGTGAGAACAAACAAAGAACCTGGAGATGCAGCCAGTCCATCAAATTTGTCCATGTCTCTGAGTAGACAATGTCCAGCATTACAATCATTGGACAAGCCATTGTACCCTGAGGTGCAGCATTGCAATGTAGAAGTGTCCTGTATGTGGGCCAGAAAAATGTCAAGAGACTGACACATGTTGCATACCAATGTAGATGTGGGGTGCATCTGACCAGTGCCCATGGTGTGTGCTCTGAAATTTCTTGCCTGGTAACCAACATGAAGGTCTTTTGGAGCAAGCAGCAAGCTGAATTCACGAGGGACATGCTCTGTTTTCCATGCCGAGTTTACTAGTTATCAAAATTGGCGCATCAACTCCAGTGACCCTTCTTCAAAACTGTTCTCTGATTAACCGTTAACTCTGATTTTTCTGCATAGATGATTGCAGACTGCTGAATTTTTCCAGCAATTTCTGTTTTCGTTTCAGGTTCTCAGCAACCTCAGTTCTTTCAGTTTTTCTTGTTGTCAAGATTGTTTGGTGAGTTTGGTAAAATGGAACGCTTAATATTAAGATTGTGAAGTGATTCCACCAACAGGGTGTTTAACAAAATTTAATCGTCATCCACTGACAACTCACTGCTACCTTGCGAGAATCTCACTGTTCCACTTGTGAAAAGCATGGAGCAAGTTGCTCCCAATGTCAAGATGGGCCTTGCTGGATTTCTCATCCAATTTTGCCCTAAATCTTGCTTTAACCCACATCACTCAGGCCCTTATAAGATTAGCTTTGGTGCAGGTTGGTAGCATTTCACTGGCAACACCTCCCTGACTAGTCTGCAAGGAGCTATCGGAAGGCAGAGCAGCAGCAGCAGCGCGGAGTGAGTATTAAACTCACAGAGCTAGGACAGTGCAGCCTAGTCTGCGGGGAGCAGTCAGTCAGAGGGAGGAACAGTAGCAACACAGAGTATAAAATTCACTGAGCTCGGGGAGTGTGGCCTAGTCTGCAGGGAGCAGTCAGAGGGAACAGTCAGAAGGAGGAACAGTAGCAGCACAGAGTGAGTATAAAACTGACTGAGATCGGGGAGCGTGGCCTAGTCTGTGGGAAATGGTGGGAAGGCAGACCAGCAGCAGCAAGGAGGGAGTACAGAACAACCTCGATTATCAGAATGAGACAGGCGGGGAATTTTTTGTTCGGATAATGGATAAAGTCTTTTACGGCACCTTGAGATCTTGTTCGGATAATCCAAAATCCAGATAATTCGTGTTTGGATAACCGAGTTTGTTCTATATAGAACTCACTGAGCTTGGGGAGCGTGGCCTAGTCTGCAGGGAGGGGCCAAAGGGAGAAACAGTAGCAACAGCAGCACGGAGTGAGTATAAAACTCACTGAGCTTAGATTACTTACAGTGTGGAAACAGGCCCTTCAGCCCAACAAGTCCACATCGACCCTCAGAAGAGGAACCCCCCCAAACCCATTCCCCTGCATTTACCCCTTTACCTAACACTACGGGCAATTTAGCATGGCCAATTCACCTAATCTGCACATTTTCAGACTGTGGGAGGAAACCAGAGTAAGCCCAAGCAGAGAATGTGCAAATTCCATACAGACAGTTGCCTGAGGTGGGATTTGAACCCAGGTCCAAGGCGCTGTGAGGCAGCAGTGCTATCCACTGTACCACCGTGCTACCAACTTAGGGAGTGAATATAAAACTCACTGAGCTCGGGGAGCATGGCCTGGTCTGTGGGGAGCAGTCAGAGGGAGGAACAGTAGCAGCACAGAGTGAGTATAAAACTCACTGAGCTCGGGGAGCGTGGCCTAGTCTGTGGGGAATGGTCGGAAGGCAGACCAGCAGCAGCAACAAGGAGGGAGTACAGAACAACCTCGATTATCTCAATGAGACAGGCAGGGAATTTTTTGTTCAGATAATGTATAACATTTTTACGGCACCTTGAGATCTTGTTCAGATAATCCAAAATTCAGATAATTCATGTTTCGATAACTGAGGTTGTTCTTTATAAAGCTCACTGAGTGCGACCTAGTCTGCTGGGAGAGGCCAGAGGGAGGAACAATAGCAGCAAGCAGCAGTATGGAATGAATATAAAACTCACTGAGCTCGAGAGTGAATATGAAACTCACTGAGCTCGGGGAGTAAGTATAAAACTCACTGAAGTCAGGGAGTGAGTATAAAACTCACTGAGCTCGGGAAGCGTGGCCTAGTCGGAGGGACAAACAGTAACAGCAGTAACACAGAGTGAGCATAAAACACATTCTCACTGCTAATAACACTGGACTGACATCACATGAATGCAGTGACCTGATTGGCTGGTAGGAAATCTGCAGTAAGGTTGAAAAAGAGCATAGCAGAGAAGTATAAGAAATTAATTAACTCATAAATTTATACAAGTTAATAAAGTAACCAATTGAGTGGAAATGGCTGGGCAGGTGATGTGCTGTAGCTGTATGATCCCATTGTGAACGGCAGTGACCACATCCGCAGCAAGTGTTAGTTGCTGGAAGAACTCTGGCTCAAAACTGATGAGCTGGAATCTGAGCTTCAAACTCTGCAGCACATCCAGGAAGGGGAGAGTTACCTGGACACTTTGTTTCAGGAAGCAGTCACGCCTGGTAGATTAAGTAATTCAAATTCAGTCAGTGATCAGGGACCACAGGGTGTGATTGCAGGTGAGGCAGGTAGGGGGATCCTGAGTTCAGGAATGGAGAAGCCTCAGCTTTTGACCTTGTCCAACAGGTATGAGGTACTTGCTTGCTGTGTGAATGAGGAAAAGGGCTGCGGGGAGGATGTGGCAGCTGACCACAGCACCATGGTGCAGGAGGCCATTCAAGAGGCAAGAGCAAAAAGACAAGTGGTAGTTATAGGGGATTGTATAACTAGGGGCATAGATCGTATCCTTTGCAAGCCGGATCGGGAGTCCTGCATTGTGTGTTGCCTGTCCGGTGCCAGGATGTCCAAATTGGTTTAGGGATAAGAAAATTAGGGAAGTAAGCATATGGCTAAGGGAGTGGTGTGAGAAAGAGGGGTTCCATTTCATGGGGCATTGGCATCGGTTTTGGAACAGGAGGGATCTGTACCAAAGGGACGGTCTCCACCTGAACCGTTCTGGAACCGGTGATCTAGCAAATAGGATAAAAACAGTGGTGATTAGGGAAAACAACAGAAAGTATGATGGTAAATGGAAAGGTTAGCATGTGTGCAGGAGAGTTTAACTACAAGACAGACTACGAAAGAAGTAAAAAGGAAGAAAAACTCAGGAGATATTATTACAGATGTTGGAAATCATGAGGTTATGAAAACCAGCATAAAGGTGCTTTACCTGAGTGCTCCTAACATTCGTAATGAGGTTGATGAGTTAACTGCACAAATCATTGCGAATGATTATAATTTAGTAACCATTACAGGGACATGGTTACAGGATGGTCACGACTGGGAGTTAAATATCCAGGGGTATCAGACTATTCAGAAGGACAGACAGGAAGGAAAGGGAAGTGGTATAGCTCTGATATTCAAGGACAACATCGGGGCAGTGCTGAGAGATGATATAGGTTCTATAGAGAATAAGTTGAATCCATTTGGGTGGAAACTAAAAATTCTAAGAAGAAAAAGACACTGATAGGTGCAGTCTATAGGCCACCAAATAATAATACCACACATTGGGGAGGGCAACAAGCAAAGAAATAACTAATGCCAGTAAAAATGGTATGACAATTATCGTGGGGGATTTTAATCTACATGTAGATTGGTCAAACCAGCTCAGTCAACGTAGCCTTGAGGAGGAATTCATTGAGTGTATCCGTGATACTTTTCTTGAACAGTATGTAATGGAACTGACAAGGGAGCAAGCTATCCTAGATCTGGTCCTGCGTAATGAGACAGGAATAATTAATGACCTCATAGTTAGGGATCCTCTTGGAAGGAGTGATCACAGTATGGTTGAATTTAGAATATAGCTGGATAGTGTGAAGGTAAAATCCAATACCAGGATCCTGTGCTTAAACATGGGGGACTACAATAGGATGAGGTAGGAGCTGGCTAAAGTAGACTAGAAACAAAGACTTTATGATGGGACAGTTGACGAGCAGTGGAGGACTTTCAAAGTAATTTTTTTAAAGTGCTCAGCAAAAGTATAATTCAGTGAAAAGAAAGGACTTTAAGAAAAGGGGTAATCTGCCATGGGTGTCTAAGGAATTAAGGGAGTCTATAAATTGAAAGAGAAGGCATAGATCAGCAAGAAACTAGAAAATTGGGAAAGATTTAAAGGTCAACAGAAAGCCACAAAAAGAGCTATAAAGAAAAGTAAGATAGAACATGAGAAAAAACAGAACATAAAGACAGATAGCAAAGGTTTGTTTAAATATATTTAAAAAGTGGCTAAACATTGGTCCTTTAGAGGACGAAGAGGCACATTTAGTCATGGGATATGATGAAATGGCCGAGGCATTGAATAGGTATTTTGTGTCAGTCTTCACAGTGGAGGACACCAATAACATGCCAGTAATTGACAAAGAGATGAAAGTAGGTGAGGACCTGGGAACAATCATTATCATGGAAGAGGTAGTGTTGGACAAGCTAATGGAGCTAAGGATAGACAAGTCT
>NC_057738.1:22640812-22650894 GCF_004010195.1 Chiloscyllium plagiosum
TTGTCCTTCATTGCTAAAGGGATTGAGTTTCAAAGCAGGAAGATTATGTTGCAGCTGTATAGGGTGCTGGTAAGGCCACACCTGGGGTACTGTGTGCAGTTTTGGTCTCCTTACTTGGGAAAGGATGTACTGGCATTGGAGGGGGTGCAGAGAAGGTTCACTAGACTTATTCCGGAGATGAGGGGGTTGGCTTATGAGGACAGACTGGGTACACTGGGATTATATTCATTGGAATTTAGAAGAATGAGTGGGGATCTTATAGAAATTATGAAGGGAACAGATAAGATATACATGGAGAGGATGTTTCCACTGGTAGCTAAAACCAGGACAAGAGGGCACAGCGTCAAAATTAGGGGGGGTAGATTTAGGACTGAATTGAGAAGGGACTTCTTCACCCAGAGGGTTGTGAATCTATGGAATTCCCATTCTAGTTGATGCTCCTTCGCTAAATTGTTTTAAAGCAGGAATCAATTTTTTTTTAACAATAAAGGATTTAAGGGTTACGGTGGGAGGGCAGATAAGTGGAGCTGAGTCCATGAAAAGATCAGCCATGACCTTATTGAATGGTGGAGCAGGCTCAACGGGCCAGATGGCCTACTCCTGCTCCTTGTTCTTATGTAACATCACTACTCATGTCGTTCCTGTGGGAAAATGGGCCAAAGAAATCTGCCGTTGCATTTGAGGCCAATTAAAGCTGCTGTTTTGCTGGAGGTTTTCCAGCTCAATAATATTAAATAGTCCATCTCCAGCTATCCAAAGTCACAGACATTTAAACGAATCCTGTCACTGAATTGATTTATGAATTCATGGATTGGATTGAACACAAACAAAACTATCAAAGAAGCAGGAGAAATAATGTGCCCAGTATCTAATTTAAAACAAAATCAGCGTTTGCATGACAATGTGAACACAAATATAAACACGAATTAGTGACAAAGAAAATAAAGGATTGGTGTCTACTCGGTGTAGCTGTTTGAATACATGAGCTATTCTTACATTATTTCCTTTACTACCACGGAAGCCTAGTGTGCCACTTCGTCCACGTTCGCCCTGTAGATTAAAAAAAAACTGTCAATGTTATTCCAGTTTTTGTTTTCGCTTTTGCAGCCCCAGCCATTCCCACATATGGAATAGAATAAAAGAGAGAGAGAGCTCATAATTACTGATGTGATTTCAAAAGGGATCAAAGATTTCCAACATTCCTTGGTTGATGCAGTGCTTGACTTCATTTACCTTATTTTTTTCATTATTTTCTCTTCCTGAACTAACAGCTGTCGAGGACACTACAGCCTCTCTCCAGCTCGGAAAGCTTAACAAACAAATTGGTTGAGGCCCATATTACAGCTTTCAACCTCTGGTCTAACTTTTGGACAAGACTTGAGGATCTATTTAGCTCCATTGGCTCATGGTGAGCTTGTGCATCAAGTTAACATTGAAAGTGGCACAGTGGCTCAGTGGTTAGCACTGCTGCCTCACGGCACCAGGGTCCTAGATTCGATTCCGGCCTGGCTGTGTGGAGTTTGCACATTCTCCCCGTGTCTGTATGGGTTTCTTCCCACAGTCCAAAGATGTGCAGGTTAGGTAAATTGGCCATGCTAAATTGCCCTTGGTGTTAGGTGCATTAGTCAGAGGAAAATGGGTCAGGGTGGGTTACTCTTCAGAGGGTCAGTGTGGATTTGTTGGGCAGAAGGACCTGTTTCCACACTGTAGGGAATCTAATATTTAAAAAAAGAGTACAATTCCCATTCAGGCTGAGGTAGTGTCAGAGATAGTCTCAACTCTCAGTAGTAAAAGATCATGGCGCTTTGCCAAGGTCTGATAAATAAAAGCTAAAAATGTGGCTGGAGAACTGAAGAGGATGACAAGACTTTATTATACAAGGTTTAGGAATGATCAAACTGAGATATTTAAGGTAATTCAAGAATTTAATAGGGAACAACCTATATAGGTTAGGGGCAGAAGCACGCTATTTGTTCCCTCATGCCAGCTCCTCATATAATAACATGGCTGATCTGATTACTCCACATCCCTTCTGACACCAATAACATTTCACCCAAAAAAGAAAATTGCTGGAGAAACTCAGCAGGACTGGCTGCTGAGGAGAGGGGAAACAGAGTTAACATTTCATAGAGTCATACAGCATGGAAACAGACTATTCAGTCCAACTAGTCCAGCCAAGCATGGTCATACCTAAACTAGTCCAATCTGCCTGCGTGTGATCCATATGCCCCTAAACCTTCTCCAATCCGGAAGGTTGAAATTCTCGTCAACTTTGTTAAGAATTCCAGTGCCGTTATCCAAGAAATCAGATTTCTCTGTGGAGTGATGCACAATGACAGACTGGATTTTGTTTTCAGGTTGGACTTTACTGAAGGAGATTTTGGAGAACTGGCTCATTTCCATTTGACTTGGAGGGGATGGAGTGGTCACTAAGGACTGTGGATTTAAGAACTTTACTGGGGAACCTTTTCCCATGTAAGAGGATCCTATCTACTGCATGGACTAGTAATTTTTGTTGTTATAATAATTGCATGCTGTGTATCAACAGCTTGCTTAGGCAGCTCCCAATGCAGTCTCCTCTACATTGGGGGGGACAAGACGCCTACTCGCAGAGCACTTCAGAGAACATCTCCAGGACATCAACACCAACCAATCCCACTGCCCCCTGGCTGAACACTTCAACTCCCCCTCCCACTCTGCCAAGGACATGCAGATCCTGGGCGTCCTCCATCACCACTCCCTACCATCCGATTCTTATGAAAGCTGGTAGTCCCATCTAGGTAGTTATCATGGAATGATAAAAGGGAGGAATGTAATGTTAAAAGATTAAATTGGATTTTCTCTCTGGACATTGATGTAATATTAAAGAGTTAAACTGCACTGAGTGAACATTTTGAAAGTGGGTGGGGACAACATTCAT
This sequence comes from Chiloscyllium plagiosum, assembly GCF_004010195.1. Taxonomy (NCBI): domain Eukaryota; kingdom Metazoa; phylum Chordata; class Chondrichthyes; order Orectolobiformes; family Hemiscylliidae; genus Chiloscyllium; species Chiloscyllium plagiosum. Next base: position 22,643,733 of record NC_057738.1, read on the forward strand.
GCAAAAATATGAATCACCCATAGTCATTTACTACTACTCCCCTACTATTATCAAAGTAAACTATCATTCAATCTCTTCCATTCAGAAATGCTTTCTAGCCATCCCCCGAAGCTAGCACACATCACACCTGCAATGTCTCGGGGAATCACTGAGTCAGAAAATCATCTGCATAACGATTCCCCAGGATTAGGGTATTAGCATTTGCATTATAATTTTTATCAGTGAAACAGTGGCTCGGTGGTTAGCACTGAGGGACCCGGGTTTGATTCTAGCGTTGGGCGACTGGCTGTGAAAGTTGGTTTGCATATTTTTCCCATGTCTGCGTGGGTTTCTTCCGGGTGCACAGGTTAGGTGAATTGGCCATGCTAAACTGACCATAGTGTTCAGGGATGTGTAGGTTTGGGGCATTAGTCAGATGCATGTGCCTGGGAGGGTTACTCTTCGGAGGGTCGGTGTGGACTTGTTGGGACTAAACAACCTGTTTCCACGCTGTGGGGATTCTATTCTATGAATCATGTACTTATTCAAATGTCTTTACCATACCTGCATCCAGCACTTTCTCTGGCAATTCATTCGACACATGAACTACTCGGTGTGAAAAAAGGTTGCCCTTTTTCCTCTCACCGTAAAAGTATGCCCCCTAGTTTTAAACACCCCTACCCTTGGGGAAAAAAAGCCTTTGCTATTCACCTTATCTATGCCTCTCATGATTTCATAAACCTCTAAGGTCACCCCTCAACCTCCTCGGGAAAACAGCTCTATCTGCTTTCCATAAAGGCCGTTCCCTCCGCGACTACCTCATCAGGTCTATGCCCCCCTCGAACCCACCCTCCCCTCCGGCACCTTCCTCTGCCACCACAGGAATTGCAAACCTGTACCGACACCTCCTCCTGATCTCCATCCAAGGCCCCAAAGGAGCCTCCCACATCTATCAAAGTTTCACCTGCACTTCCACACGTCATTTACTGTATCCGTTGCTCCCAATGCAGTCTCCTCTACATTGGGGGGGACAAGACGCCTACTCGCAGAGCACTTCAGAGAACATCTCCAGGACATCAACACCAACCAATCCCACTGCCCCCTGGCTGAACACTTCAACTCCCCCTCCCACTCTGCCAAGGACATGCAGATCCTGGGCGTCCTCCATCACCACTCCCTACCATCCGACACCTAGAGGAAGGTCGCCTCATCTTCCCCCTGGGAACTTTCCATCTCTGTGGAATCAATGTGGATTTCACCAGTTTCCTCATTTCCCTTCTCTCTACCTTATCCCAGTTCAAATCTTCCAGCTCAACACCGCCCTCATGACCTGTCCTACCTGTCCATCTTCCTTCCCACTATCACCTTTTCCCCCACCTCCATCCACCTATTGCACTCTCAGCTACCTTCTCCCCAGCTTCACCCCCTCCCATTTATCTCTCCACCTCTGAGACTCCCAGCCTCATTCCTGATGAAGGGCCTTTGCCCGAAACGTCAATTTTCCAGGTCCTTGGTTGCTGCCTGACCTGCTGTGCTTTTCCAGCACCACACTCTCGACTCTAATCTCCAGCATCTGTAGTCCTCACTTTCGCTTGGAAAACAGGCCCACCCTATCTTTATATCTGAAACTCAAGTTGGAAAGGGTTCAGAAAAGATTGGCCAGGATATTGCCAGGAATGAAGGAAACACAGCAGTTAAGTGTGCACAGAGACCTCCCACCAATAGTAATGAGGTAATGACTCGATAAACTGTTTTCGTGACATTGAGAGAGCAGTTAGTCTAAGCTCCTACCCTATTCTCCAAAATACCACCAATAGATCTTCAGGCCAAGGCAGATGAAAAGCTTTGGTTTAACAACTCACGGTGAAGACAGCATACGCCTTAAATAAACTAAAAAGGAGTGAGCATACTAAAAATATAAGAATTTATTGCACAGGCAGTATAGTTTACACATCAGGGTAAGCAGCTTACCGGTACACCTGGATCTCCTCTTTGGCCTGGATATCCTCTGACATAATTATCTCGACCAGGGGTACCCTGAAATAAAAAGCAGGTACCAAAATACAAAATTTTAAATGGAATTTGGCGCTCAATTTTCAATTTTTCAACTGTCAGCAGAAAATGCGCTTTAAACCAACCTTTAAAAGAAACCAGCATTCCAACATAATTACTACCAATGATGACAATAAGAAAGTACTTAAGAACCCATTTTAACTCCCTCCATCTGGTGTGGCAATAATAGGCAAAACAAACGGTCATGAGTCATTTTCAGCCAAGTTTACAAATTGATCTTCCATCCTGAGCTGGACCCTAAGAGTACCTACTTTATTTAGGCAGCTCCTTGCAAAATGCAAATTGATTTCCTGATAAGACCCTGAGTGTAGGCTCCATAAGACCATTAGACATAGGAGCAGAAATTTGGCCATTTAGCCCTTTGAGTAAGTTCTGCCATTCAATTATGGCTGATAGGTTTCTCAATCCCATTCTCCAGCTTTCTCCCTGTAACTCTTGCTCCCTTTGTAAATCAAGAACCTATCTATCTCCATCTTAAATACACTCAATGATCTGGCCTCCACAGCCTTTGATGAATTCTATAGATTCACCATTCTCTGGCTGAAGAAGTTTTTCCATATCTCCATTCTCAAGGGTCTTCTTTTTATGTAAGGCTAGTCCTAGTCTCTCCTGACAATGAAAACATCTTTCCAACATCCACCCTCTTCAGCTCATTCAGTATCCTGTAAGTTTCAATTAGACTTCCCCCCCCCCCCCCATCTTTCTAAACTCCGACAAGTATAGATGCAAACGTTCCTCATATGTTAAGCTTTTCATTCCTGAGATCATTCTCGTGAACCTACTCTACCAGTCCAGGGCCAGTACATCCTTCTTGAAGTATGGGGCCCGAAATTACTCCCAATACTCTAAATGTGGTCTGTCCAGAGCTTCATAAAGCCTCAGAAGTACATCCCTGTGTTTATATTCTTATCCTCTTGAAATAAATACCAGTATTGTATTTGCCTTCCTAACTACCGACCTAACCTGAAAGTTTACCTTAAGAGAATCCTGGTCTAGAACTCTACAGTCCCATTTGCACTTCAGATTTCTGAATTTGCTCCCCATTTGGAAAATAGTCCATGCCTCTATTCTTCCTACCAAAGTGCATGACCTCACATTCCCACATTGTACTCCATCTGCCACTTCTTTGCTTACTCTCTTAACCTGTCTAAATCTTCCTGCAGCATCCCCTGCCTCCTTAATAAAACCTGCCTATCTTTGTATCATCTGCAAACTTAGCCAGAATGCCCTCAATTCCTTAACTAGATCATTAACGTATAAAGTGAAAAGTTGTGGTCCCAACACTGACCATTGTAGAATATCCAATTGTATTGTACGTAAGTGAATAGCCTTTTCAGAGCTGCTTAAAGGAGCTGCTTGAAACCTCTCAGAAGTAAAACGCCCTCATACTCCTACTAGTTGCTCTGGACTGCTATCAACCTCCATGGAGCCTTGCCTACCTACCTCACTACCTCTGAGATTGCCTTGCCGCCTTCTCCTCTCCCAGGCTCCGACTGTAAACAAATTCAGCACAAATGCAGCTCATTCTCTCCTTCCCAGTCCCCCCCAGCATCCGCTGCACTATAGCGCCTCTTTGGTTCCAGAACATTCTATTGGTGAGAAGAGGAAAGCAACAGACAGCCTTTTCTCCACACACTCCACATTTGTAGTTTAGTGGAGACCCCACACAACCCCTGCCCAGCAGTACGGCAGGGCTCTGGTTTATTTTTACTGGATGAGACAACGAGTTTTCTTGTGGCACACTGTACATGCATATCAAATGACTCCACCTTTTGCTGTGTCATGTGATTGGTTTATTATGATTGACTTGGCTATTTTGATCATCAGCAGATCAGATGGTATCTTTGGAAAGATGCGAGTCAAGGTTTTGCATTTAGAGCCATTCTTGGGAACTGGGAGACTTAATACAAGAGCAGCATCAGAGGAGCAGGAGAGTCAACATTTCGGGTGGTCCCACCAGAGCATCGACTCTCCTGCTCCTCTGATGCTGCTTGACCTGCTGTGTTTTTTCCAGCTCGACCAGAACTTTCCAGCATCTGCAGTCCTCACTATCTCCTTTATATAACAGCAGCATGTTCAGACTACTGGATGTCATTTAGGCAAAAAAATTCACTTAAAAATGCTCCTAAATGTAACCATTAGGTTTGAGCTCACTAAGAGGAAAGAAGCCAAAGTTATTTGCATATAGAAATATTATTGCGCAAATAAAATTGAGCATTCATTTACACAGCTCAATTCAAAATTCAGCATGGAGGACATGTGTAAATACTGAGTGCTGAATAGAATACGCATTTAAATGATGCATTGCCAAGCTTCTGCAAATAAAACAACTATGCAATTAGTTTGAAACTAATTTGAAAGATTACATATTATAAAATGATGTTTTTCCACTTACAGGGTCACCTGGTATTCCAACATCTCCACGCTCACCTCTGTATCCGGTTGAGCCTTTAATTCCCTGAAAAAAAGTTAATATGACAGTTCAAAGTGAGATATTCATTAAAAACTGTGTTGTTTCAAGTTGCATCCAATAAGTCAGTGCTATTTATAAAGTGCCAAATGCTATGACATATCAAATAAAGTACATTTATAAATGACTGGATTCCAATATCTGAATGGATCTTGGAATGTGTTCTTTTTGTCTTCATTACCATGGTTAGCGCTCAAAGGAATTTTATGGCTGGTTGCAAGAGAAACAAAATTTTGAACCAGTCGGTGAAATAACTCCACAGAGGCTGGTATCCCATCACCAAGTCACCCTTTATTTACACGTGGAAAGTCCTTGATAGTGGTCCAGCTCCCTCAAAGCCACCTCAGAGTGTCAAAATATCTGATTCTCCTCTTTTGATCTGTCAGCCAGGGCTCCCTTATTAGACAAAATTAATATTATTCTATGAGGTCCACCTGGCTGACCTTGTTACTATCACTGCCTTGGGTAAAGTTGATCAGGCTGTGGTAAAAATATACGGGATCACTGGCTTCAAGAAAAACATAGGAAAGAACTGCCTGAAATTCTATAGTAATGTTTAAATTGACACAGGGTGATACTCAACAAAGGAAGGGAATTTCTGAGCTATGGGGAAAGAATGAGAGACACAGTCTAATGGATAGCTGGTTCGAAGAGTTGACACAATGAATGAGACACATGTGACAATAAATCTTTCTCTTTTGTGATATATGGTGATATGAGTCAATGGTTCTGGTGAGAACCTTTCAGATTATCATTTCTGTGTTGTGGCAGTTACGCATCAAACCAATTGTATAAATTTGTTTTTTGCCAGACTTTCCAACTTCAAGTAGTTATTAACATGCATCTGTAATGTTGTAGTCATCTTAGGCCACAACAGACATTCATTGTTATACATTCAGTTTGCAAAATTCAAATTAATTTTCAAATTATCATAAATGGGGGAATAGAGAACTTGAAAATCAATAAGATTTTGAATACTTTGTTAATGATGAAATAATATTTAAAATTAAACAGACATAATTGTCAAGTGTATACAATGCACATATTTCAATAAATGCTTAAATAAAAAAAGTCTGTCTTTACAGTATTTCCATTATCCCCTTTTGGCCCAGCAACTCCGTGGATTCCAGACTCCCCCTGTGAGAAGACAATATTCAGGATTAATTTGTCAAATAATATATACATATGAGCAAAAGAAAGAAAAATTACAAAGTAAAAACAGGAGAAAACGACTTGGTTTTACATAGAATCTTTCACAACTTCAGAACCACCCAAAGCTTTTTATTATGTTTTAAGTAATATAACAAATGTGACAGCCAAATTGCAAGGCCCAACAAATAATTTGTTCATTTTTTTATGGAATTTGTTGAGGGATAAATATCCATTTGGAAGCATTTCCTTGCCCTTCAAAATAGTAACCCGTGATCTTTTACATCCACTATTACCAATATTTTTTTGCCGTGGAGAAAGGAATCTCCCTTTAATGTACTCTTACATTCATTTGAGAGAGTCTAATGTATTATATCACATCTAACATGCAGCACTGCTGTACCTCATCGGGGATATTAATCTAGATTACATGTTCGCATGTGACTTGCACTCACAACTTTCTGATTCTGAGATGACAGTCCTATTCACTGAGTCAAAGTTGACAGAGTATTACCTTAAACAGGAATAAATGGATGCCGTCACTAAATGTGTGTGAGGTAGAATTGACTGGAAATGTCCATGAGTTTATTTTTTATTCATTCAAGGGATGGGAGCACCTCTGGCTGGGCTAGCATTCATTACTCACCTTGAGGGTGGCATGGTGGCTCAGTGGTTAGCACTGCTGCCTCACAGCACCAGGAAACCAGGTTCAATCCAGCCTTGGATGACTGTGTGAAGTTTGCACATTTTCCCAGTTTCTGCGTGGGTTTCCTCCCACAGTCCAAAGATGTGCAGGTCAGGTGAATTGGCCAGGCTAAATTGCCCATAGTGTTAGGTGCATTAGTCAGAGGGAAATGAGTCTGGGTGGGTTACTCAGAGTCATAGAGATGTACAGCATGGAAACAGGCCCTTTAGTCGAACCTGTCCATGCTGACCAGATATCCCAAACTACCTGCCAGTACCCGGCCCATGTCCCTCTGTCCCTTCCTATTCATATACCCATCCAAATGCCTTTGGAATGTTGCAATTGTTTCAGCCTTCACCACTTCCTCTGGCAGCTCATTCCACACACGGACCACACTCTGCATGAAAAAGTTGCCCCTTTATATCTTTTCCCTCTCACCCTAAACCTTTGCCCTCTAGTTCTGGACTCCTCCACTCCAGAGAAAAGAATTTGTCTATGTATCCTATCCATTCCCCTCAAAATTTTGTAAACCTCAATAAGGTCACCCCTCAGCCTCCGACGCTCCAGGGAAAAAAGCCCCAGCCTGTTCAGCTTCTCCCTATAGCTCAAATCCTGCAATATTCCAACAGTGGCCTAACCAATGTCCTGTACAGCCGCAATATGACCCCCCAACTCCTGTACTCAATATTGTGACCAATAAAGGAAAGCATACCAAACGCCTTCTTCATTATCCTATCTATATGTGACTCCCACTTTCAAGGAGCTATGAACCTGCACTCCAAGGTCTCTTTGTTCAGCAACACTCC